>NC_069499.1:589032327-589059827 GCF_027579735.1 Bombina bombina
TGCTGTTTTAAGACTTTTCCAGCATATTTTGAACTCTAAATTCTTTATAACAGAAATTGTAAAACTGAAATAACAACTGACAAATCATAAGCGTTTAAGTTACTTTCTAATAATTATAATGAAACATTGTAGCAAAGCGCTCTCTGTAGGAATCATTGTTTGATACATTTATGCTATAATATTGTCACACTAGGTGTATTTAAACAGTACACTATATATTGTGAGATTAGCGCTGTGTAGTGAACTCTACTTTGTTTCTCTCTCTCTCTCTCTCTATATATATATATATATATATATATATATATATATATATATATATATATATATATATATATATATATATATATATATACACATACACATATTAGGGTTGCACCGATACCGATACTAGTATCGGTATCGGTACTGATACCAAGTATTTGCATGAGTACTTGTACTCGTGCAAATGCACCGATACTTATACCGATACCTCCACTTCCTACCCATATGCTATCTGGTGGCGTTTTCTTCAAACTGCATGTTCCCATTTCATTTTAAGCTGAAGTGGAGACTAAACTAAAAATTGTTTACTACTGTTCTGCCAATACAAATTGCTGTTATTTGTATTATTGTAGCCGCGTTCAGACAAACCCCTGAAGTACTGGTCAGTTAATAAACAGATTTGCAGCTCTGGCTAAAATGGTCCAAAAATATCTTTCTGCCCCATGCAGTAGTGTGGAAAAGTGAAAGACTGTTCAACTTAGAGTCAAACCTTCTTACTGATAGCAAAAACAGACTTATAGCTGAACATGCAGAGAGGCTTCTGTTCTGTTCCTTAAAAAGAACTTGCCACAAACTTTTGAAAAATTATTCTAATTGCTAAATTGCCTTTTTACTGCTAGTTCTCATCTTGCACAATGATGTTCAAAACATACTGTACTCTGAGGAACATCTTGGCTTATATAATTGCAGGAAGAGTACTCATGGCAAAAATTAAGTTAATTCCAATGAACACTCATCCTGCAATTATAGGACTAGAACTAGATTACATTTGATTGGTAAGCTTTATCAATGCTTTGTTAACATTTCCAACTCCATAGACTTTAGCATAGCATTGGTAAAACTTACCAGTCAAATGTAATTTAGCCCATAGTGTTGTTCCCCATGATTAAACAGTGCACTGTTCTATTTTTACTATTTTTCTATTTTTTACTGTATTGCACTTTTGGTTGGTTGTGATTTTATATTTGTTATTTGTTGTTATTATTAATATATTTTATTTGTAAAATTTTTATTTATAAACATGTTCTGTGAACTTTATGACAAATAAAACTGTTTTATTATTTCATAATGTCTTTTAAGTTACAGTCCTTCATAATTATAAAGAAGGAATCTTAAATAATTAGTCTGTATTGTGCTTGGTTAACTGTCACATGACATTAAAAAAAAAGTATTGGTAATTGGTATCGGCGAGTATTTGAAAACAAGTATCGGTACTTGTACTCGGTCTTAAAAAAATGGTATCGGTGCAACCCTAATACACATACATACACACAGGCCTACCTCAGATATTGTGGGTTTAGTTCCAGATCACCGGAATAAAGCAAATATAGCAATAAAGTGAGTCACGCTCATTTTTTATTTTGTTTCCTAGTGCGTATAAAAGTTATATCTACACTACACTTAAGTCTATTTGTGTGTGCAATAGCATTATGTCTAAAAACAATGTGCAGTACATACCGTAATTAAAAAATACTATATTGCTAAAAAATTCTAACCAACATTTGAGCCTTCAGTGAGTCATACTCTTTGTGCTGGTGGTGTGTATATATAGGTGGGTATATATGTGTATTTATGTGTTTGTATGTGTTTATAAAAGTTGGAAAAATGGCACCAAAAGACTTGATTGACACAGGGTTGCCACAAACCTTAAATTTGTAAAGAGAGCAATATCTGTGAAGCACAATACAGTGAAGCACACTAAAATTAGGTGTGCCTGTAAATATACACATATATATATACACACACACACATACATACATACAAACACATACATACATATATATATATACACATACAAACACACATACATACACACACACACACAAACAATTAATATACATATTGTTATCACTGGTTACACAGCCCTTTTGTGGGGGAGTAAAGATAGGAGCCACCCTGTGACTTGCCAGACAGGAGGGGCAGGAATCTGAGCTGTCATTTCCATGTGGCAGAGACAGAAACCAGAGACTGAACATATAAGAATGGTAATGCACTGAGTGTGCTACATGGCTCTGCACACTCCCCACCTTCTCCTGCCCTAGGGATGCAGCATTAAACTGTCTGCAGCCTCAAACTTGAGGCTCCCTTCATTATTAACCCTTGCAGCTAGCTCTAGAGATGGAACACGAAAGAACAGAATAAGCTGAGGGTGCAGTTCTGATGAAAGTTCCTTTTTTAATACAGAAATAAATACAAAACAACCAAAGTACCCCAAATCCCAGAAATCAAAGGATACAAAGTAACATAAGGTTTGCTTTATAATGGTTATTACATTTGCACCTACAGTAAATTCATATACACCTCAGCACACACACCTCATACTATAATATGCAGCATACCACCCAAACCATTAGATCACTGATAATGCTCCCTCGCAGATGCATTTTTTTGGCTCTCATGCACATGAACAGTAGGCACAGACACACAGACTTAAAGGGATATTACAGTGATCATGTGGTAAAAACAAATATGTTAAATCAAAGTAAATATAAAAAGAAAAAGATTGTGTAAAAAAACAGCAAATAACTTACTTGTTTTCTTGCAAAATTAGCACTTAGAATTTTTTCAGTGTAGTCCCTGCCCCCCAATGTTTTAAGAGCAGAGAACCTTTTCATTTTGTCAGTTCTGGGCATGAGTTAATCTGACTCCCTCCCTGTTATTTGGTCTATTTACTAGCCTAGAAGTTTTATGACATCAGGCTAAGATAAACCTTCCTGCAGAGGCCGCCACCTCCTCATTGTAGGGCTCTGACAGGAAGCACAAAGGTGGTGTAAAAAAAATAAAATAAAAGGTAAAATACATTTAAATAGATGAAAAATACATATTACAATAATTTATATTAAGTATAGCAACTACTAAGTACTATTTTATTACAACAGACTAACATCCCTTTAAGACAAAAGAAACTCACAGGGCTTGAACACAGATCTAAAGTACACACACACATATATATACAATAAGCACAAGAGAGCACACGTGTAGAAGAGGTGTGTGTGTCCTCCTCAGCAGGTATCACATGGGCAATGTGTACAGACTGCAGGGAGTGTTGTGCACACACAATACATTCCTGGAATAGCTGAGAGGCATTGACAGATCAGAAGCTGGTGCTCCTCCACCTTTGTAACACAGAACATATTCCATGTGCTGAAGGTTATTTGGCAAACGGAACTCAGCAACAGAAAATACTCTAAATTACAAAACATGAATTCCCACCTAGGAAGACATTGGTCCATCCATAAAGATACAATGATTTGATTGGGTCAGATACTAACTGCAGGGATGCCATTTTGAAAAGTAATAAAGTATAAACAAAGCACTCCAGTTCCCAAGACTGTACACTCTTTTATGCAATATCCTCTTTAAAGGGACAGTCTAGGCCAAAATAAACTTTCATGATTCAGATAGAGCATGTAATTTTAAACAATTTTCCAATTTACTTTTATCACCAATTTTGCTTTGTTCTCTTGGTATTCTTAGTTGAAAGCTTAACCTAGGAGGTTCATATGCTAATTTCTTAGACCTTGAAGCCCACCTCTTTCAGATTGCATTTTAACAGTTTTTCACCACTAGAGGGTGTTAGTTCACGTATTTCATATAGATAACACTGTGCTCGTGCACGAGAAGTTATCTGGGAGCAGGCACTGATTGGCTAGACTGCAAGTCTGTCAAAAGAACTGAAAAAAGGGGCAGTTTGCAGAGGCTTAGATAGAAGATAATCACAGAGGTTAAAAGTATATTAATATAACTGTGTTGGTTATGCAAAACTGGGAAATGGGTAATAAAGGGATTATCTATCTTTTAAAACAATAAAAATTCTGGTGTAGACTGTCCCTTTAAATGGGCATGATACTCAAAAGCATTATTTGTTCCCTCTACAGGAGGGAGTGCCCAAGTATATTATAGTGTTTTGTTTTTTTTAAATGTCAGTTGCTCTTGTGCTGAATAAACCAACTTTTTGTTGTTGTTGGAGTAGTCCATGTTACTCAGTGAGCTGTAGATAACTAGATACCATTTGCTCTTCTTTTTAGCTTTAAATGTACACAACTTTTTACAAAGAAAAAAAGAATCAATGTTTATAGTAGAAACTTTATGAAACACTATGGTACATACCATGGGTTAAATTTATCTGAATTTCAAAAATCAGCAAAAATATTGAGGAGCCGGTGTTCTGTCGAAAACTGTAACCCGTCGCAATGTGTAACACGTCGTGCGCATGGGCGAAATGACGTCAACGTAAATCAGCTGGAACCTGTCATAATATGTAACCTCTGTGTTCTGCATATGCACAGTACACTGTGGTAGCAAATTTCGATGGGAGACTTGTAGATTTTAACGTCACTGCTGATCCGCACATGCGCAGGACACTGTGGTAGCAAAATTGTGATGGGAGACATCTAAAGCGGGCTGGTTGTTCAGTATAATAAAAGAAAAAAGGTTCACTAATATAGTATTAACAACTTAGTCACGTAAGTGCAGCAGCCTATTTAGGTTTTGTGCTGCCCTAAGTACTCAAAATTCTGCTGCCCTCTACCCTCTGAACCTTGGCATTTCCAAAGTAAATGTTCACTAGGGCTTGCAAAACACTTGCATACACACACACAAACACATACACACAGTCACACGCACACACACAGTCACATACACACATCTATCTATTGCTACAATATATAAATATATATAAAAACAGATTTCTTGAAACAACACTTCCCCAAAAACAATACTGAATGCTGAAAGCCAACAGAACAAAACTCAATAGCCAGCTAAATAAATGAAAGGTTACCTCTAAACTTTAAGCTTCATGGGAACTCTCTAATTATACCCCCTACAATGTAAGCTCCCTGGGCAAAAATATCCAATTATATACCTGTATAATACTTCTAAAATAACTGTAGGCTTCTTACAAATATAGCTACAAAGAAAATGTGCTGCCCCCTTCAAATCTGTTGTCCTAGGCCAAAATACGCCCCTGCGTGAGTGATTTCTTATCACGCACCGCATGGGCAGTTGCTGACTGGCCAGCTCCTGAATAAATGAATTTAGGACTTCACTTACATTATTACATGTGATGCTAGAAGGCTTCAATTTAAATAAGATTCATGCCTTGGTGATGAGCAGCATCATTATATGCCTGTCACAAAGGAACATTTATTTTGATTGTAGGAGTATGTGTTGACGGACGCCATTACGTAACTGCGCACTGATCATGGTTGCGCTACCCGATAGGGTGACTACTTCCGACAGAACACCTGCACCACACATTCTGCACATGGGTGCTGTCAATTTATAAATACAATTAACAGAAATACATTCACTGTTTCTAATGAATTAATATACATATCTAGTCCTTGCTATTAGAACTGCAGGAAAGTGCAGAACCCTGGGTCTACCATATGCACAGCACAGTAGAATGTTGAGTATTTTATTCTTGGAGAAAATTTGCTTTTTCTGTGTCACTTCATATAAAAAAAAAATCACTAGTTCGCTGCAAACCCTTTGATTTCAATACAAAATTCCACGCATGTTTGTCTTTTGGAGAAAAAAAACAAAACCTAGTGCAAATAATGTGTTACTGACATCGCGTCCATCAGATACAATTCAAGGCTGACCCACTTCTAACAAGCTCCAACCAAACAATGTCACAATATCCTGAAGATAGTATCACGGGGAGGTGGCTAATTAGGCTACAACTCACTTACCTGGTCATTTTTTACAAATACTATTCTATATGTAACAAAGTTGTTGGGTTATTGAAGACTAAGGTCCTATCTTGGGCCACAGATACAAAACACACTTAATTCATTCATTCTGCAACAGCAGCTTTATTTGTCTGGGTTACCTGCATAAAGGGAAATTAAATTACTTGCTGGATCAAAGAGGATAATTTAAAAAGTATTAGTTTTGTTTTCCCTAAAATATATATCTTCCTGTGTTAACAAATAAATAAATAAAATGTATATATATATTGTTTTTAATGCTTGTGCAGCAGGTCACTGTCCAAACACACAGTTGTGGGGTTGTCATTATTAGCCAGTCAGTAATCTATCCCCAGGGATAAGTTTTACACAAATATGTAGGAGCAGGCTATCTACCCAAAGTGTACCTATCATGTATATGGAAAAGTGGAAGTTAGGTTAAATATGTATATTTTGGTTCACAGGGCATACCACAAAGACAAATGTTCATTTATTCAGCCCAGGAAAACCAATAAAAAAAAAACCAAATCATTATCATCTTCCTTTAAAGGGACCGTCTAGTCAAAATGAAACTTTCATATTTCAGATAGGGCATGCAATTTTCAACAACTTTCCAATTTACTTTGTTCTCTTGGTATTCTTTGTTTGAAGCTCAAATGCTAATTTATAAGCCCTTGAAGGCCACCTCTTATCTCAGAGCATTTTGACAGTTTTTCCCAGCTAGACAGCGTTAGATCATCTGTGCCATATAGATAAGATTGTGTTCACTCCCGTGGAGTTATTTATGAGTCAGCACTGATTGGCTAACATGCAAGTCTGTCAAAAGAAGTTAGATAAGGGGGCAATCTGCAAAGGGTTAGATACAAGGTAATCACAGAGGAAAAAAGTATTTTAATATAACTGTGTTGGTTATGCAAAACTGGGGAATGGGTAATAAAGGTATTATCTGACTTTTTAAACAATAAAAATTCTGGAGTTGACTGTCCCTTTAAATAAATTTAACTACTTCCAGTAAATCTAATTTATATGCATGGCTTAAAGATTATGAAAGATCAAGAGTAAAGCAATGAGTGCAATGCCAGAGTACTAACTAATTTTACATAACAGGTCCAGTCATGAACCTTTAAGGGTAATACCATGACAGAAAAAGGAAAAGCTACATAAATTACAAAAGTCCCATAAACAAATTGGTTTATCTATAACCAGATATTCTGCAGTTAAATTAAAACTTCATTGGAATGCTGAGTCTGGCACTATGTAAATGAACTACCAGAGATGGAATTTCATCATAAAGGTATACACAAATATAGGCCAAACAAATACATCTCCCCATTCATCAGTGCATGTCTAATCTTGCCCCTTTAGTGGCACTACAATCACACACAAAAAATATGTAAATAGCTTACCTGCCTGACCTGCTTCTCTGGTTAGCTTCTGCAAGTTGGGTTCACTAACAAATGAGCCAGTATTTACTTTAACCTGAAGTAAACTGATTCAGTACTCTTTTTAAGTGTAAAAAAAAAGCACATTTTCAGTAAGGATACGATTACGGTCATCTCACTCAAAATATGTTAGACTTGAGATCACTACACTTCTTTGTATTCATGTATGTATTTAACGAGGATTTAATACAATTATTTATTGCATTTGTTATTTGAGATTATTCTGTTTGCATTCGTATGAGAGTAATTGAATTCCATCTCTCATAAAGTGTCATATAGAGCATGTACAGTGGGGAAAGGTTAGACTATGTGTATTTTAATAGACGAGCAGGAGTTGTGGCTTTTTCCTCTAGTGCCCTGAGTGAGTGAAAGCAGATATATCCACTCCAGGAAGGAAGCTTCTATTCTAGTGAGTAAGGTATGGGTTTGTTACAATCACATAGAAGACGCTTAGAGTGAATAATTATGTATCATCCAGGTTGAGCTTTGGATTACTGGAGGCGTGCTTTGATTATATGAAACTCCCCATAATATTTCATAGGAAATTCAATTTTTGTGATTGATATAATAGCCTACTTCTAATAAAATATAAAACTACTTACAAAAAAAGATAAGTATCAGCATCCAAAAAAGCTCAGAAGACTGAGCACCTCACTGCTATGTTACAGTTCCCAGGTTCAAATCACATGCAAGACAGTTATTATATATATATAATTTGTTTTGTCACGTGGCTAAATGCATACAGGCCATTACTAAAACAAAAATATATTTACAAATCATCTAGCGTAGCTCATTGGGGGCTGTAATAGCACAGAGGTAGGACCATTGGGGGCTGTAGCTAATATAAAGAAAGCTTTGGTTTGAAGTAGTCTTAAAGGGACATGTAAGTCAAAATTGTTAATAAAAAGTCCAATTTAATTCTATTGTAAAATGTACGTCTTTCTTTTGGTATTCTTTGTTAACTCTTAGCTCCTTTCCATGAGAGCATATCTAGATGACAGCAGTGCAACAATGCTTGTAACAATGTTATATTTACTGTGCTCAAGTTACGTGCTCCTGAGTCTTCCTCAGTTTGCTCTCACAGAAATGAGCTACTTTTCAACAGATTGCTATTTGTGAACAATTTAATATGCACCAGCAGGTAAAATAAATCACTGCAAACACATTAAAAAGTATACAAAATCAGTCAAAAATGACTAGAAACTTAGTACCTCCTACAAAAAAAAAAAAAAAGTTGAATGTTCTCTTAAAGGGACATGAAACTCTAAATTTTTCTTTCATGATTCAGATACACTACTCAGAGCTTGCTGCTGAGTGGTGGCTACATTTATAGGTCTTATGTCATTGGTTCACTGAATGTGTTCAGCTATCTCCCAGTAGGGAATTGCTGCTTCTTCAACAAAGGATACTAAAAGAATGAAGCAAAGTTGATAATAAAACTAAATTGGACATTTGTTTAAAGTTGTATGTTCTCTCTTAATAATAAAAAATAACAACAACAAAACAACATTTTGAGTTCTATGTTCCTTTAAATATAGGGCTCCTAGGTAAGGTGGTGCAGTCATGTTGTAGCTGTGTTTACAGTGTATTAGACAGAGCACAGAGTTTAGGCTTCATATTCCTGCAAATCTCAATAGCACTGAAGAGGTTACTCATTGGAGTGCAATTCTCTCTTTTCTCTCTTGCATCCTGGCTCACTACACACTGAGGCTGTATAACTTTTGCCCCCTCTATCCCTGACTCTAACTCCCTCTCGAGTTGACATACTACTGTTGCCTAGAGAGAAAGTCTTCTAACAAATGATTACAGAAAGCTCAGCATGGAGTCATTTCTAATACTGCATTATTTCTGCCACTTATTGAATCATAAATTCCTGCATCCCCAGAGGCACCAAACGCTACCTATTTAACTACTCACATGCAGAATTTGCAACAGCAAAATGAAAGGGATTAAATAAGCATCTCTCTTTATGTTACCAGGGCTTATAAAACACTGTGAAATAATCAATTCCATTTTATGAGAAACAACAGTCTGGACCTTAAAGGGTCACTAAACCCAAAATCTTTCTTTCATGATTCAGATAGAACATACAAATTTAAACCACATTACAATTTACTTCTATTATTTATTTTGCTTCATTTTTTAGATATCCTTAGTTGAAGAAAAAGCAATGCACATGGGTGAGCCAATCACATGAGGTTTCTATGTGCAGCAACCAATCAGCAGCTACTGAGAATATCTAGATATGCTTTTCAGCAAAGAATATCAAGTGAATAAAACAAATTAGATAATAGAAGTAAATTAGAAAGATGTTTAAAATGCATTCTCTTTCTAAATCATAAAAGAAAAAATGTGGGTGTCATGTCCCTTTAATGACATGGTGTATTCACAGAATGTGAGACATCATCCATAATGATACTTTTTCTTAAAGGGACATGAATGTGAAATTTAAACTTTGATAATTCAGATACTTTTACATTTACTTTATTCTCTTGTATCTTTTGCTCAAAAGCATACTTAGGTAGGCTAAAGAGACACAATGCACTACTGGGAGCTAGCTGGCGATTGGTGGCTATATTCATATGCTCACCAGATGTGTTCAGCAGCATCCCAATAGTGCATATATGTTCTGAAGATTAGTTTAAACCCTTTGCAGGGGTTAAACACACAGTTATACGCAAGCAACCTTTTTATGTAAATAACAGAATTTATGTTTACCTGATAAATTACTTTCTCCAACGGTGTGTCCGGTCCACGGCGTCATCCTTACTTGTGGGATATTCTCTTCCCCAACAGGAAATGGCAAAGAGCCCAGCAAAGCTGGTCACATGATCCCTCCTAGGCTCCGCCTTCCCCAGTCATTCGACCGACGTAAAGGAGGAATATTTGCATAGGAGAAATCATATGATACCGTGGTGACTGTAGTTAAAGAAAATAAATCATCAGACCTGATTAAAAAACCAGGGCGGGCCGTGGACCGGACACACCGTTGGAGAAAGTAATTTATCAGGTAAACATAAATTCTGTTTTCTCCAACATAGGTGTGTCCGGTCCACGGCGTCATCCTTACTTGTGGGAACCAATACCAAAGCTTTAGGACACGGATGATGGGAGGGAGCAAATCAGGTCACCTAGATGGAAGGCACCACGGTTTGCAAAACCTTTCTCCCAAAAATAGCCTCAGAAGAAGCAAAAGTATCAAATTTGTAAAAGTGTGCAGTGAAGACCAAGTCGCTGCCTTATATATCTGATCAACAGAAGCCTCGTTCTTAAAGGCCCATGTGGAAGCCACGGCCCTAGTGGAATGAGCTGTGATTCTTTCAGGAGGCTGCCGTCCGGCAGTCCCATAAGCCAATCTGATGATGCTTTTAAGCCAAAAAGATAGAGAGGTAGAAGTTGCTTTTTTGACCTCTCCTTTTACCAGAATAAACAACAAACAAGGAAGATGTTTGTCTGAAATCCTTTGTAGCATCTAAATAGAATTTTAGAGCACGGACAACGTCCAAATTGTGTAACAAACGTTCCTTCTATGAAACTGGATTCGGACACAAAGAAGGTACAACTATCTCCTGGTTAATATTTTTGTTGGAAACAACCTTCGGAAGAAAACCAGGCTCAGTACGTAAAAACCACCTTATCTGCATGGACCAGATAGGGCGGAGAACACTGCAGAGCAGATAACTCTGAAACTCTTCTAGCAGAAGAAATTGCAACCTAAAACAAAACTTTCCAAGATAATAACTTAATATCTATGGAATGTAAGGGTTCAAACGGAACCCCTTGAAGAACTGAAAGAACTAGATTAAGACTCCAGGGAAGAGTCAAAGGTCTGTAAACAGGCTTGATTCTAACCAGAGCCTGAACAAACGCTTAAACGTCTGGCACAGCTGCCAGCCTTTTGTGAAGTAAAACAGATAAAGCAGAGATCTGTCCCTTCAGAGAACTCGCAGAAAATCCTTTCTCCAAACCTTCTTGTAGAAAGGAAAGAATCTTAGGAATTTTTATCTTGTTCCATGGGAATCCTTTAGATTCACACCAACAGATATATTTTTTCCATATATTATGGTAAATTTTTCTAGTTACAGGCTTTCTAGCCTGAATAAGAGTATCTACTACAGAATCTGAAAACCCACGCTTTGATAAAATCAAGCGTTCAAACTCCAAGCAGTCAGTTGGAGGAAAACCAGATTCGGATGTTCAAATGGACCCTGAATAAGAAGGTCCTGTCTCAAAGGTAGCTTCCATGGTGGAGCCGATGACACATTCACCAGGTCTGCATACCAAGTCCTGCGTGGCCACACAGGAACTATCAAGGTCACCGAAGCCCTCTCCAGATTGATCCTGGCTACCAGCCTGGGAATGAGAGGAAACGGTGGGAATACATAAGCTAGGTTGAAGATCCAAGGTGCTACTATTGTATCCAATAGAGTCGCCTTGGGATCCCTGGATTTGGACCCGTAACAAGGGACCATGAAGTTCTGACGAGAGGCCATCAGAACCAAGTCTGGAATGCCCCATAATTGAGTTATTTGGGCAAAGATTTCCAGATGGAGTACCCACTCCCCCGGATGCTCCTCCATCGCCAGGGAACTCCTTGTTACCCCCTGATGGTTGATATATGTAACAGTCGTCATGATGACTGATTGAAACCTTATGAATTTGGCCTTTGCTAGTCTAGGCCAAGCCTTGAGAGCATTGAATATCACTCTCAGTTCCATTATGTTTATCGGGAGAAGAGAGTCTTCCCGAAACCATAGACCCTGAGTTTTCAGGGGTTCCCAGACCGCGCCCCAGCCCACCAGACTGGCGTCGGTCGTGACAATGACCTATTCTGGTCTGCGGAAGCTCATTCCCTGTGACAGGTTGTCCAGGGTCAGCCACCAACGGAGTGAATCTCTGGTTATTTGATCTACTTGTATCGTCGGAGACAAGACTGTATAATCCCCATTCCACTGTCTGAGCATGCCCAGGTGCAATGGTCTTAGATGAATTCGTGCAAAAGGAACTATGTCCATTGCCGCAACCATCAACCCTATTACTTCCATGGCCTGCGCTATGGAAGGAATAAGAACAGAATGAAGTACCTGACAAGAGCTTAGAAGTTTTGATTTTCTGGCCTCTGTCAGAAAAACCTTCATTTCTAAGGAAACTATTATTGTTCCCAAGAAGGGAACTCTTGTTGACGGGGACAGAGAACTTTTTTCTATGTTCACTTTCCACCTGTGAGATCTGAGAAAGGCTAGGACAATGTCCGTATGAGCCCTTGCTTTGACAGAGACTACACCTGAATCAGGATGTCGTCCAAGTAAGGTACTACTGCAATGCCCCTTGGTCTTAGCACCGCTAGAAGGGACCCTAGTACCCTTGTGAAAATCCTTGGAGCAGTGGCTAATCCGAATGGAAGTGCCACAGGTAATGCTTGTCCAGAAAAGCGAACCTTAGGAACCGAAAATGTTCCTTGTGGATAGGAATACGTAGGTACGCATCCTTTAAGTCCACCATGGTCATGAATTGACCTTCCTGGATGGTAGAAAGGATCGTTCGAATGGTTTCCATTTTGAATGATGAAACCCTTAGAAACTTGTTTAGAATCTTGAGATCTAAAATAGGTCTGAATGTTCCCTCTTATTTGGGAATTATGAACAGGTTGGAGTAAAAACCCATCCCTTGTTCTCCTAATGGAACAGGATGAATCACTCCCATGCTTAACAGGTCTTCTACACAGTGTAAGAATGCCTGTTCGAAGATAATTGAGACCCGTGGAACCTTCCCCTTGGGAGTAGTTCCCTGAATTCCAGGAGATAACCTTGAGAAACTATTTCTAGCGCCCAAGGATCCTGAACATCTCTTGCCCCAACCTGAGCAAAGAGAGAAAGTCTGCCCCCCACCAGATCCTTCCCAGATCGGGGGCCAACACTTCATCTGTTTTGGTAGCAGTGGCAGGTGACTTGGCCTGCTTATCCTTGTTCCAGCCTTGCATCGGCCTCCAGGCTGGCTTGGTTTGAGAAGTATTACCCTCTTGCTTAGAGGGTGTAGAATTTGAGGCTGGTCCGTTTCTGCGAAAGGGACGAAAATTTGGCCTATTTTTAGCCTTAAAAGACCTATTCTGTGGGAGGGCGTGGCCCTTTCCCCCAGTGATGTCTGAAATAATCTCTTTCAAGTCAGGGCCAAACAGTGTTTTACCCTTGAAAGGGATGTTAAGCAAAAGCGCTCTGCGCGCCACGATAGCAAACCCTGAATTATTCGCCGCTAATCTAGCTAATTGCAAAGCGGCATCTAAAATAAAAAAGAGTTAGCCAATTTAAGAGCTTGAACTCTGTCCAAAACCTCCTCGTACGAAGATTCTTTATTAAGCGACTTTTCTAGTTCTTCGAACCAGAAACACGCAGCTGTAGTGACAGGAACAATGCATGAAATTGGTTGTAGAAGGTAACCTTGCTGAACAAACATCTTTTTAAGCAAACCCTCTAACCTTTAATCCATAGGATCTTGAAAGCACAACTATCTTCTATAGGAATAGAAGTGCGTTTGTTTAGAGTAGAAACCGCCCCCTCGACCTTGGGGACTGTATGCTATAAGTCCTTTCTGGGGTCGACTATAGGAAACTAATTTCTTAAATATAGGGGGAGGACAAAGGGTATGCCGGGCCTTTCCCACTCCTTATTTACTATGTCCGCCACCCGCTTGGGTATAGGAAAAACATCGGGGGGCACCGGAACCTCTAGGAACTTGTCCATCTTACCTAATTTCTCTGGAATGACCAAATTGTCACAATCATCCAGAGTAGATAATACCTCCTTAAGTAGTGCGTGGAGATGTTGAAATTTAAATTTAAAAGTTACAATATCAGGTTCTGCTTGTTGAGAAATTTTCCCTGAATCTGAAATTTCTCCCTCAGACAAAACCTCCCTCCTGGCCCCTTCAGATAGGTGTGAGGGTATGTCAGAAAAGATATCATCAGCGTCCTCTTGCTCCTCAGTGTTTAAAACAGAGCAATCACGCTTTCTGATAAGTAGGCATTTTGGAAAAAAATGCATGCAATAGAATTATCCATTACAGCCATTAATTGTTGTATGGTAATAAGTATTGGCGCACTAGATGTACTAGGGGCCTCTTGTGTGGGCAAAACTGGTGTAGACACAGAAGGGGATGATGCAGTACCATGCTTACTCCCCTCATTAGAGGAATCATCTTGGGCAATATCATATCTATGGCATTATTATCCCTACTTTGTTTGGACATTATGACACAAATATATCACATATATTTAAATGGGGAGAAACCTTGGCTTTCATACATATAGAACATCGTTATCTGATGGTTCAGACATGTTAAACAGGCTTAAACTTGTTAACAAAGCACAAAAAACGTTTTACAATAAAACCGTTACTGTCCCTTTAAATTTTAAACTGAACACACTTTATTACTGAATATGTGAAAAAGTATGAAGGAATTGTTCAAATTTCACCAAAATTTCACCACAGTAACTTAAAGCCTTAAAAGTATTGCACACCGAAAAAACTCTAAGCCATCTCCGTGGAGATGTTGCCTGTACAACGGCAAAGAGAATGACTGGGGAAGGCGGAGCCTAGGAGGGATCATGTGACCAGCTTTGCTGGGCTCTTTGCCATTTCCTGTTGGGGAAGAGAATATCCCACAAGTAAGGATGACGCCGTGGACCGGACACACCTATGTTGGAGAAAACTTAAATATTATTTAGTGTGTGACGTTTCTTTCCACCTTTTGGTCTGTTCGTGTATGTCTAGAGATGTCTGCTAGTCTCAATTTGCACAAAAATGTACATTATATAGAAAGTACTCTAAATGTACTGCAAATGCTTGTATATAGTGTGGTGCTGTCAGACACAGTTGTACAGATATATGTTAGACATAGCACACAGTACTATACATAGCACACAGTACTATACATAGCACACAGTACTATACTTTTATAGTATATACCATATAGTATATACCATATAGCAGAACATAAAGAAGAATAAAAATATATCAGTGAAATGGGTTGTATACAGACGTATACACTGCATCAGCTACATAAACATCAAATCTGCAAGCCTTTTATCCATCCGTGAATGACCTAAATCCCAGCACCAATCAGCAGTGACACATCTGGGAGCCCTGGCAAGCAGATCGCTCAACAATAAGGCGATCTCAAAATACCTGAGGGTACGTGGTTGTAGACCACGCGAGACAAATTTATATGAAACTCAGGAATCTTGCGTAATATTAAAAACCTAAGTTGTGTGCATATACACATATAATATATAAGCATATACATGAGAATGTAGGCTTTGTTTTCTACATTAAACATTAAGTGGACTTGTAACTCCCCCTCGTTTGGTAATCTACCACTAAAGTGATTTGTGAAGACCCAGATATTACAGACAAATAATTAAAAGTATATAGTATAAAAGGTTTTTGAGAATACACTGTACTATAGGTCATGGCTGTACATAACAGGGCTGCACAAATCCTACCGGACTTCCATCAAAGAGTTTTTCTGGCAAGCCCTGGAATAGTGAGTATTACATATCTTATTGTCCCTAAAATGGATGTGTTTCACATTTTACTATTCTGAATATGAGCTACCAGGATTTTATTCAATCAGCTAACCACACACGGTAATATACAGATGCACATGTATTTCCAACGGGTTAAACACCCCAGCTACCAACACTATTTCATTAGGTATTTTTGTTTGTTTTTTTAGATAATTCTCGTGTACTAAAAGGTTACACATAAGCAGACACGTGTATTCCTGTGCCAACCACAAAAACATAATTTATGCTTACCTGATAAATTCCTTTCTTCTGTTGTGTGATCAGTCCACGGGTCATCATTACTTCTGGGATATAACTCCTCCCCAACACCCCAACAGGAAATGCAAGAGGATTCACCCAGCAGAGCTGCATATAGCTCCTCCCCTCTACGTCAGTCCCAGTCATTCGACCAAGAATCAACGAGAAAGGAGTAACCAAGGGTGAAGTGGTGACTGGAGTATAATTTAAAAGATATTTACCTGCCTTAAAACAGGGCGGGCCGTGGACTGATCACACAACAGAAGAAAGGAATTTATCAGGTAAGCATAAATTATGTTTTCTTCTGTTATGTGTGATCAGTCCACGGGTCATCATTACTTCTGGGATACCAATACCAAAGCAAAAGTACACGGATGACGGGAGGGATAGGCAGGCTCATTATATAGAAGGAACCACTGCCTGAAGAACCTTTCTCCCAAAAATAGCCTCCGAAGAAGCAAAAGTGTCAAATTTGTAAAATTTGGAAAAAGTATGAAGCGAAGACCAAGTTGCAGCCTTGCAAATCTGTTCAACAGAGGCCTCATTCTTAAAGGCCCAAGTGGAAGCCACAGCTCTAGTGGAGTGAGCTGTAATTCTTTCAGGAGGCTGCTGACCAGCAGTCTCATAGGCTAAACGTATTATGCTACGAAGCCAAAAAGAGAGAGAGGTAGCAGAAGCTTTTTGACCTCTCCTCTGTCCAGAATAAACGACAAACAGGGAAGAAGTTTGGCGAAAATCTTTAGTTGCCTGCAAGTAGAACTTGAGGGCACGAACTACATCCAGATTGTGTAGAAGACGTTCCTTCTTTGAAGAAGGATTTGGACACAAGGATGGAACAACAATCTCTTGATTGATATTCCTGTTAGTGACCACCTTAGGTAAGAACCCAGGTTTAGTACGCAGAACTACCTTGTCTGAGTGAAAAATCAGATAAGGAGAATCACAATGTAAGGCTGATAACTCAGAGACTCTTCGAGCCGAGGAAATAGCCATTAAAAACAGAACTTTCCAAGATAACAATTTTATATCAATGGAATGAAGGGGTTCAAATGGAACACCCTGTAAAACGTTAAGAACTAAGTTTAAACTCCATGGCGGAGCAACAGCTTTAAACACAGGCTTGATCCTAGCTAAAGCCTGACAAAAAGCCTGGACGTCTGGATTTTCTGACAGACGCCTGTGTAACAAGATGGACAGAGCTGAAATCTGTCCCTTTAATGAACTAGCTGATAAACCCTTTTCTAACCCTTCTTGTAGAAAAGACAATATCCTAGAGATCCTAACCTTACTCCAGGAGTAATGTTTGGATTCGCACCAGTATAGGTATTTACGCCATATTTTATGGTAAATCTTTCTGGTAACAGGCTTCCTAGCCTGTATCAGGGTATCAATAACCGACTCAGAAAAACCACGTTTTGATAAAATCAAACGTTCAATTTCCAAGCAGTCAGCTTCAGAGAAGTTAGATTTTGATGTTTGAATGGACCCTGTATCAGAAGGTCCTGTCTTAGAGGTAGAGACCAAGGCGGACAGGATGACATGTCCACTAGATCTGCATACCAAGTCCTGCGTGGCCATGCAGGCGCTATTAGAATCACTGATGCTCTCTCCTGCTTGATTTTGGCAATCAATCGAGGAAGCAGCGGAAAGGGTGGAAACACATAAGCCATCCCGAAGTTCCAAGGTGCTGTCAAAGCATCTATCAGAACCGCTCCCGGATCCCTGGATCTGGACCCGTAGCGAGGAAGTTTGGCGTTCTGGCGAGACGCCATGAGATCTATCTCTGGTTTGCCCCAACGTCGAAGTATTTGGGCAAAGACCTCCGGATGAAGTTCCCACTCCCCCGGATGAAAAGTCTGGCGACTCAAGAAATCCGCCTCCCAGTTCTCCACTCCCGGGATGTGGATTGCTGACAGGTGGCAAGAGTGAGACTCTGCCCAGCGAATTATCTTTGATACTTCCATCATTGCTAGGGAGCTTCTTGTCCCTCCCTGATGGTTGATGTAAGCTACAGTCGTGATGTTGTCCGACTGAAACCTGATGAACCCCCGAGTTGTTAACTGGGGCCAAGCCAGAAGGGCATTGAGAACCGCTCTCAATTCCAGAATGTTTATTGGCAGGAGACTCTCCTCCTGATTCCATAGTCCCTGAGCCTTCAGAGAATTCCAGACAGCGCCCCAACCTAGTAGGCTGGCGTCTGTTGTTACAATTGTCCAGTCTGGCCTGCTGAATGGCATCCCCCTGGACAGGTGTGGCCGATAAAGCCACCATAGAAGAGAATTTCTGGTCTCTTGATTTAGATTCAGAGTAGGGGACAAATCTGAGTAATCCCCATTCCACTGACTTAGCATGCATAATTGCAGCGGTCTGAGATGTAGGCGTGCAAAAGGTACTATGTCCATTGCCGCTACCATTAAGCCGATCACCTCCATGCATTGAGCTACTGACGGGTGTTGAATGGAATGAAGGACACGGCATGCATTTTGAAGCTTTGTTAACCTGTCTTCTGTCAGGTAAATCTTCATTTCTACAGAATCTATAAGAGTCCCCAAGAATGGAACTCTTGTGAGAGGAAAGAGAGAACTCTTCTTTTCGTTCACTTTCCATCCATGCGACCTTAGAAATGCCAGAACTAACTCTGTATGAGACTTGGCAGTTTGAAAGCTTGAAGCTTGTATTAGAATGTCGTCTAGGTACGGAGCTACCGAAATCCCTCGCGGTCTTAGTACCGCCAGAAGAGCACCCAGAACCTTTGTGAAGATTCTTGGAGCCGTAGCCAATCCGAATGGAAGAGCTACAAACTGGTAGTGCCTGTCTAAGAAGGCAAACCTTAGGTACCGGTGATGATCTTTGTGGATCGGAATGTGAAGGTAAGCATCCTTTAAATCCACAGTGGTCATGTACTGACCCTCTTGGATCATGGGTAAAATTGTCCGAATAGTTTCCATTTTGAACGATGGAACTCTTAGGAATTTGTTTAGAATCTTTAAATCTAAGATTGGCCTGAAAGTTCCCTCTTTTTTGGGAACCACAAACAGGTTTGAGTAGAACCCTTGTCCTTGTTCCGACCGCGGAACCGGATGGATCACTCCCATTAATAACAGATCTTGTACGCAGCGTAGAAACGCTTCTTTCTTTATCTGGTTTGTTGACAACCTTGACAGATGAAATCTCCCTCTTGGGGGAGATAATTTGAAGTCTAGAAGGTATCCCTGAGATATGATCTCTAGTGCCCAGGGATCCTGAACATCTCTTGCCCAGGCCTGGGCGAAGAGAGAGAGTCTGCCCCCCACTAGATCCGGTCCCGGATCGGGGGCTCTCGGTTCATGCTGTCTTTGGGGCAGCAGCAGGTTTCCTGGCCTGCTTGCTCTTGTTCCAGGACTGGTTAGGCTTCCAGCCTTGCCTGTAACGAGCAACAGCTCCTTCCTGTTTTGGTGCAGTGGAGGTTGATGCTGCTCCTGTTTTGAAGTTCCGAAAGGGACGAAAATTAGACTGTCTAGCCTTAGCTTTGGCTTTGTCTTGAGGTAGGGCGTGGCCCTTACCTCCTGTAATGTCAGCGATAATCTCTTTCAAACCGGGCCCAAATAAAGACTGCCCCTTGAAAGGTATATTAAGTAATTTGGACTTAGAAGTAACATCAGCTGACCAGGATTTTAGCCACAGCGCCCTACGTGCCTGTATGGCGAATCCTGAGTTCTTAGCCGTAAGTTTGGTTAAATGTACTACGGCCTCCGAAATGAAGGAATTAGCTAGTTTAAGGACTCTAAGCCTGTCCGTAATGTCGTCTAGCGTAGATGAACTAAGGTTCTCTTCAAGCGACTCAATCCAAAATGCTGCCGCAGCCGTAATCGGCGCGATACATGCAAGGGGTTGTAATATAAAACCTTGTTGAACAAACATTTTCTTAAGGTAACCCTCTAATTTTTTATCCATTGGATCTGAGAAAGCACAGCTATCCTCCACCGGGATAGTGGTACGCTTAGCTAAAGTAGAAACTGCTCCCTCCACCTTGGGGACCGTTTGCCATAAGTCCCGAGTGGTGGCGTCTATTGGAAACATCTTTCTAAATATTGGAGGGGGTGAGAACGGCACACCGGGTCTATCCCACTCCTTAGTAACAATTTCAGTTAGTCTCTTAGGTATAGGAAAAACGTCAGTACTCGCCGGTACCGCAAAGTATTTATCCAACCTACACAGTTTCTCTGGTATTGCAACGGTGTTACAATCGTTGAGAGCTGCTAAGACCTCCCCTAGTAATACACGGAGGTTCTCCAATTTAAATTTAAAATTTGAAATATCTGAGTCCAATCTGTTTGGATCAGAACCGTCACCCACAGAATGAAGCTCTCCGTCCTCATGCTCTGCGAGCTGTGACGCAGTATCAGACATGGCCCTAGCATTGTCAGCGCACTCTGTTCTCACCCCAGAGTGATCACGCTTGCCTCTTAGTTCTGGTAATTTAGACAAAACTTCAGTCATAACAGTAGCCATATCTTGTAATGTTATCTGTAATGGCCGCCCAGATGTACTAGGCGCCAAAATATCACGCACCTCCCGGGCGGGAGATGCAGGTACTGCCGCGTGAGGCGAGTTAGTCGGCATAACTCTCCCCTCGCTGTTTGGTGAAATTTGTTCACATTGTACAGATTGACTTTTATTTAAAGTAGCATCAATACAGTTAGTACATAAATTTCTATTGGGCTCCACCTTGGCATTGGAACAAATGACACAGATATCTTCCTCTGAGTCAGACATGTTTAACACACTAGCAAAAAACTTACAACTTGGTTATAATCTTTTTTAGCAAAAAAACGTACTGTGCCTCAAAGAGGTACTAACGATTAAATGACAGTTGAAATAATGAACTGAAAAAACAGTTATAGCATCAAACTTTAAAACAACAAAACTTTTAGCAAAGGTTTGTTCCCATTAGTAAAATAACAATAATTAAATTTGACATAAAAAATACAAAGCAACGTTTTTATTCACAGTCACTATAAGAATTCTCACAGCTCTGCTGAGAGAATTTACCTCCCTTCAAAGAAGTTTGAAGACCCCTGAGATCTATCAGAGATGAACCGGATCATGCAGGAAATATAAAAGTAACTGACTGGTATTTTTTGATGCGTAGCAAAGAGCGCCAAAAACGGCCCCTCCCTCTCCCACACAGCAGTGAAGAGAAACGAAACTGTCACAATTAAAGCAAAAAAACTGCCAAGTGGAAAATAATGCCCAAATATTTATTCACACAGTACCTCAGCAATGTAAACGATTCTACATTCCAGCAAAAACGTTTAACATGATAAATAGTTATTAAAAAGGATTAGTGACCTTTAACAGAGTAGTTCCGGTGAAATACCATCCCCAGAATACTGAAGTGTATACATACATGTCATTTTAACGGTATGGCAGGATTTTCTCATCAATTCCATTCAGAAAATAAAAACTGCTACATACCTCAATGCAGATTCATCTGCCCGCTGTCCCCTGATCTGAAGCCTTTACCTCCCTCAGATGGCCGAGAACAGCAATATGATCTTAACTACTCCGGTTAAAATCATAGTAAAAAAACTCTGACAGATTCTTCCTCAAACTCTGCCAGAGAAGTAATAACACGCTCCGGTGCTATTTTAAAATAACAAACTTTTGATTGAAGTCATAAAAACTAAGTATAATCACCATAGTCCTCTCACACATCCTATCTAGTCGTTGGGTGCAAGAGAATGACTGGGACTGACGTAGAGGGGAGGAGCTATATGCAGCTCTGCTGGGTGAATCCTCTTGCATTTCCTGTTGGGGTGTTGGGGAGGAGTTATATCCCAGAAGTAATGATGACCCGTGGACTGATCACACATAACAGAAGAAATAAAAGTATAGGGCATATAAAACAATTATCAGATGAATAGGAACCTGCTGCACTTGTTGATTACTTCTGTGATTAACCTTTTCGCAGGAGTTAAACAAATAAGGCAGAAAGGAATTTTTTTTTTACTACTCTAACTAAAAGCAAATAATATTTTAATGATATCGTTTTAAATGCATTATTCCTTGAGTTGTAACTTGCAACAAGGTTTAAACAACAGTATTGTGTTGGGTTTCCCAGTCTAGTATCTGTCACCAGCTAAAGATTGATGACACTGAGAGATGCAAGAACATTTGTAAACAGATTCTATTGTTAACTGCATTCAATTCCCTCCTATACTTGGGCTGATGTTTACTAATGAGTATTGTGCAATTGATAATAATTCCTATTAAAGCAATGGTACAGTAGTTTTGGCTGGAGAATTTGCTTGTATGAGGAGGTAACGCTGCAGCAAACACTGCCTGTCTTGTTGCCTGCCACTCGTGCAGCTGCATTTATCTCTGGACAGCTGTGCTATAGCAATCTTCAGTGGGAATCCATGTACACTAGATAGTGAAAGCTTCAGTATGCAGCACTAATCCAGCCAAAGAATCTGACAGCCAGTAAGGTTGTCAGTCAGAGAGATAGAGGCTGTCAAGAGACTGAGCAGTGATACCAGTAGTGAGGGTGAGATGGAGAGATTGTGAGCAGGTGATGTCTAGAAGCTACATACAAATAACAATCAATGGCTGGGTGACCCACTGACCCACATTATAAACAAGTAGTGTTTTTCCCTTCACTGCACAATGGGAACAAATACAAATCTAACATATTGCTACTTAACAGACAAAGCCTACCCAGCCAGGAACGTCAGACACCGAGACCACAAGCACACTAAACACAATTGCTATTAACTAGAATTAGAATTTACAGCAACCTATTACCTACATTTAAACTAGACTAACCACAGGGTATGTACACAGCATATTTATACAATATACTGAAAACATAAAACCTATTTCACTTTAGTTATCTCAGAGAGCAGTCTCTGTCTACATGTGGATCTAAGACCTTGACTGTAAATTCAGCTCCCATACATTTTTTTTTAGATGTGTCCCTCAAAGTTAAATCTGATTGAAAGGACATAAAAAGTTAAAATTCAACTTTCATGGCTCAGATAGAGCATGCAATTTTAAAAGACTTTTCAATTAAATTCTGTTATCAAATGCACTATGTTCTCTTGGTATCCTTTGTTCCAAAAGATAACTATATGTTGGCTAAGGACCACAATGCACTACTGAGAGCTAGCTGGTGAATGGTGGCTACGCAGATATGCCTCTTGTTATTGACTCACCAGATGTGTTCAACTAGCTCTTGCAGGCCCATTTATCAAAGGGCTTGCGGACCTGATCCAACACTGCGGATCAGGTCTGCAAGACCTCGCTAAATGCGGAGAGCAATACGCTCTCCGCATTTAACATTGCACCAGCAGCTCACAAGAGCTCACAAGAGCTGCTGGTGCAACGCCGCCCCCTGCTGACTGCCAGCAGGGGGGTGTCAATCAACCCGATCGTATTCAATCGGGTTGATTTCCGGCGATTCCTGTCCGCCTGCTCTGAGCAGGCGGACAGGGTTATGGAGCAGCGGTCTTTAGACCGCTGCTTCATAAGTTGATAAATGGGCCTGTATGAATTAAACACATATTAATACAGGGGTCAACAAATCTGTTTAAAATGTAGGCGCTAGTAAAAAAAAAAATTGTAGCCAGACATACTTTTAGGAGCCAAACAGTGGTATCTGTATATAGATCTATGGTGAATAACCCAAAAAGTTAGGAGCCATGAATAAAATTCTAGGGGCGAGTGGCTCCTAGGCTCCTGGGTTTGTCGAGCCCTGTATATATATACATGCATACATGCTCTAACACATTAGAGCACTTTTTTTTTGCACTTTAATGTTTCTTTAATAAGACTTGATCTTCTGACACTGTCATGTTAACTGCAGCCAAACCTATATATTTTTGTAACTCTTTAGGTGAGTTTATATAGAGAGAAGGGGAAAAAATACCACAGGATCAAAGTAATTTTTGCAATCTTGTTTGAGTGTTGTTGATAAAAACAAGTACATTATTTAAATAACACACATTCTCTCACCCTCTCTGCATCTCGCCTGTCAAGCTGTAGGGCACCCCTTTGCCTTTTTTCAAACATTTCTTATAAACATCACACCTAATCAGAAGCATTCGCTGTGCTTGACATTCCTTTCATAGTGATACTGCGTCTTATTACGTAATAAACTGGAAAAATAACCAAAGAAAGGCAGTTCTGTAGTTTTACTATCAAACTAAGTTGTTGCAAAAAATGTGAATTATTTTTTTTTTTAAAAATTGTTCTGTGACAAACCAGAAAAATGGGCTTACATGATCACTCAATAGTTTAGGTGTTTTATACTTCTTTTCAAGAAACACCATAAGCATGCAGTAATATTATTCCAGAAGTATTAAGAAATGCATCTTATTCTATTAGAACCACTAGTGTGATCCTAAAAATATAGCCAGTTGCTGAAGAGAGCCAAGAACATCAAAGTTTACTACTTCCAGTCCACTTACAAACTGAAGATACAGATCTTTCTAAACTTGAATGGCTTGTCATCAATTTTCTAGTAAAAACATGTCATTTAAATCTGTAATACAGTGTTACTGAATGGGGAGATATTTGTATTTTATATATTTTTATATATATATATATATATATATATATATATATACACACATACATACATACACACACACACAGCAATAAACTACTGTCTCCTGATACTGCTTTTGTCCTGTAGCCCCAAACACTGCTTATATAAATGTACAGGAAGGAAGTTTAGTATGTGGATCAGACAGCTGACATAGTAAGGCAATGACTTGCCATAAATGACGAGTTGAGTGTGCCTATTCTGGCCCCTGTCATGCATTTCCCACCTTCAAAATAACAGTAACAGGTAAGCCAGCCAAGCATTACCCTGAAGGAATGGCAAGCACAGTGTTTACTATTAGCACTTCACACGAGCCATCATTTAAATAAGGGTTGGATAAAAGCTGTGTGATAAGATATCAGTAACATATCTGTGGGATTTTAAACATCAAAAGTGGCAACATTAACCTCTAACAGATTTGTGAATCTGTGTTTACTGCATAAGTAATGATATACCCACATGGAGCAGATCAGAACTATAAACAGGACTGATTGGCCCTATATCTGAAATTATTGTAACATGTAACAATACAGACCAATTAGTCCCTAATGTGCAAGTGACCCTAAATTTACCTATACATTATAATATATTATTATTATTATATATGTCCCTATTTAACTATACTGTTATCTGATCATTTAAAGGGACAGTCTAGTATAAACTAAACTTTCATTATTCAGATAGGACATTTAATTTTAATCAAATTTCCAATTTACTTTATCATCAAATTTGCTTTTTTCTCTTGGTATTCTTAGTTTAAACTAAACATAGCTAGGCTCATATGCTAATTTCTAAGCCTTTGAGGGCTGCCTCTTATCACATGCTTTTTAATGATCTTTTCAACACAAAGAGACAGAAAGTACACATGGGCCATATAGATAACACAGTGTTCAGGCATAGGGGGTTATTTAAGATTTAGCACAAAACAATGCTAAATTTAAGACAATAGATAATAAACAGTCACAGTCATGTGATCAGGGGGCTGTAAGAAGGTTCCTAGATACAAGGTAATCACAGAGGTATAAAGTATATTAATATAACTGTGTTGGTTATGCAAAACTGGGGAATGGGTAATAAAGGGATTATCTATCTTTTAAAACAATAACAATTATATGGTAGACTGTCCCTTTAATTCCTACTACTAAAGCAATACAAAAAAAATCTACCTGTCTGTACATGTGATAGACCATTATGCTGTAGCTACTAACTATAGTTTAAAAGTTTTGCAGCAATCTTTACAGCCTACTCTGTGACTGACTATATTTGTGATATGCAGAACCACCTATACATCAGTGCAAGGGTGATGCTATAACTACCAGTCCCAATGTTCCTATTGTCTGCATTTAATAGGTAAGTAGTAAAAGAGAATATTCCTAGATAAACATGAAACAAGTCTGTGAGCCTTTTTTCCTGGAATGACCACATAGCTACCTGTTTTCTGGGCCCCACTACTAAAGCAATAGATCTTTACATGGCATGTATCTGCTACTATCATGGTTTTGTTTCTATAGACTTTACCACTGCATTAGTGGTGGATCTTACCATGACCAAATGACCATATCCTTTACCTGTAATAGGTATTTGCAGGTCTGCTATAGAATATGACCAAAGAAAGCTTAACTTTCCTTAAAACACATGCATGCCTCATCTTATGCACCTGTGTCTGAGGATGCTCCACTGGCTCTCTTCAAGCTTGTGTGACTCCTGGTTCTAAAAGAAGAGGTCACATCCCTTCTGGAAAAGATCCCACTGAAGAACCTTCGCAATGTTCGCTCTGGTCCCCGGGGCTCCAAATGTTGTGACAAACGCTGTAGGTCACTATTATCCAGGGTACGATTCTTGCATGGGCTCTCTTCCCATCTACCCCTCGAGGGTCTACACCCCAGATCCCCCACATCCAAAGAGTTCAAGGTGGGGCTCCCCACATCCAAACGTCCACCAGGTCGGTGTCCTGAATCAAGCTGTACCAGAGTGGGTCTACCTACATCCAGCCTACCATCCCAGTGTCTAAAGCTAAAGCTTCTCCTTGGGAGGCAAGGTGCCCCCCAATCTCCATTTCGGGGGGTGACCCTGTCATCCTGACAAGGAACAGCATCATCCCTTTCATTACTTGGGGAGATTCCCTGGAGTCCCTCATGCTTAGGGATGCTGTCTCCTGATATACTCCGTTCCTGTGTGCTCCCCTCTGATTTACCCTGCTCTTGGATATCTCCTTGTATTTTGCTATGTTCCTCGGTTCTTCCCTCCGCCTTGTTTGGTTTTGCTGTTCTCCCGCGGGTCACTCGGAGCCTGCCAAGCTCGAGCTGTCCGGTGCTGCGGGTCCTGAAACTGCGCAGGCCGGGGTGAGGGGGAAAGCTGTCCCGTTCCTCTCCCGCCTCCTCTAGCAGCTCCTTCTTTACCAGGGTGAGGGAGATGCGGTACACGGTCTTGCGTTGAGGTGTGCCCCGCTCCAGGGGGGGCTGCCCGGGGTCCAGCAGGTACATGTCCTGGGTCTCAGCCCGTGTCCGCGGCACCTCGCATACACCAGCATGTGGGACCCGGAGAGCAGCTAACGCAGCCCGCAGGAAACTGACAGGGACACCGGGGAGAAACACAGAGAGGTGGATAGATGGGAGGAGAGTGGGGAGGAGGGAGGGAGAAAAAGAGAGAGAAACATCCAGTAGTGGGAGGGGGAGCGAGAAATACAGGAGAAGGAAGGG
>NC_069499.1:589067327-589177327 GCF_027579735.1 Bombina bombina
TATTTGAAAAAGGGGAATGTACACGTAGGAGCCGACCCATTTTTGGTTCAGTACCTTGATACATACCCCCCAACTGTCCAGATTTTCGCAGGACAGTCCCGATTTTAGGGGTCTGTCCCGGGTTGCTAGCCATCTGTCCCGATTTGCCCCATGCATTAAAAAAAAAAAAAAAATTCTATTGGGCCCATACTCAGAAGCAGCTGGCTTTGCTCTCACAGGGTTAGATACCTGTTAGATTCCCTGTGGAAAAGGAATGGTGAGTGGGTTAAGCAGGAGTAAGAAGGCTGTATACACTCTGACCACGGGTAATGGTGACCTCTCTAACCTACCTCTGGTTATGATGATATCTAACCCCTGGTGATAATACTAGCATGCCTTCAGTTTTATACAAGAGTAGTGCTAATACCAGGGTAACGAACAGTGGCAGCCGCAGACTGCCAGCTAATGTGCTTGCCAACCCCAGGACCCCATACAATGAATTACAGATACCCATGTATGATGTAGTGTGTGCGTCTATCTGTGTGTGTGTGTATCTGTATGTATGAGTTTATGCTATGTAGTGTGTATGTGTCTGCATGTATAAATGTAAGCTATGTAGTGTGTGTATGTGTATCTGCATGTATAAGTGTATGCTATGTAGTGTGTGTCTGCATGTATAAGTGTATACTATGTAGTATCTGTGTATCTGCATGTATAAGTGTATGCTGCATGTATAAGTGTATGTGTGTATCTGCATGTATAAGTGTATGCTATGTAGTGTGTGTGTATCTGCATGTGTAAGTGTATGCTATGTAGTGTGTGTGTGTGTGTGTGTGTATCTGCATGTGTAAGTGTATGCTATGTAGTGTGTGTGTGTGTATCTGCATGTATAAGTGTATGCTATGTAGTGTGTGTGTGTGTATCTGCATGTATAAGTGTATGCTATGTAGTGTGTGTGTGTGTGTATCTGCATGTATAAGTGTATACTATGTAGTGTGTGTGTGTGTATCTGCATGTATAAGTGTATGCTATGTAGTGTGCGTGTGTGTATCTGCATGTATAAGTGTATGCTATGTAGTGTGTGTGTGTATCTGCATGTATAAGGGTATGCTATGTAGTGTGCGTGTGTGTGTATCTGCATGTATAAGTGTATGCTATGTAGTATGTGTGTATCTGCATGTATAAGTGTATGCTATGTAGTGTGTGTGTGTATCTGCATGTATAAGTGTATGCTATGTAGTGTGTGTATGTGCATGTATAAGTGTATGCTATGTAGTGTGTGTGTATCTGCATGTGTAAGTGTATGCTATGTAGTGTGTGTATCTGCATGTAACATAACATAACATAGTAACATAGTAGGTAAGGTTGAAAAAAGACTGAAGTCCATCGAGTTCAACCTATACAAATCTAAAATACTTACAAAAAGCTCCAGTTAAGCTTAAATAACCCCATTAAAATGTGACCCATTTAATACTAGCAATCATATCCATGAATTTTGTTTATATACAGAAATTTATCCAGACTATTTTTAAATGTATCTATGGTATTGGCATTCACTACCTCCTTTGGTAATGAGTTCCACAATTTTATTGCTCTTACAGTGAAAAAACGTTTCCGTTGCAGGAGATTAAATCTCCTTTCCTCCAACCTTAAATTATGACCTCTTGTCAGAACCAATTTTCTTGGAATAAAAAGAGCTTCTGCCATCTCTGTATATGGGCCTTGAATATATTTATATAAAGTAATCATGTCACCTCTCAAGCGCCTTTTTTCTAAAGAGAACAGACCCAGTTTGGCTAGCCTCTCCTCATAGGTTAATTTCTCCAATCCCCTTATTAGCTTTGTGGCCCTTCTCTGAACTTTTTCTAGTTCTGCAATATCTTTTTTAGCAATCGGTCCCCAGAACTGCACTCCAAACTCAAGGTGAGGTCTTACCAGGGCTTTATATAATGACAGAATTATGCTTTCCTCCCTTGAATCAATGCCTCTTTTAATACATGCTAGTATCTTATTAGCCTTTGAAGCCGCTGCCCTGCATTGTGCACTCATCTTTAGCTTGTTATCTATTACTACTCCCAAATCCCTTTCCTCCTGTGTTTGGCTAAGTCTTGTCCCATTTAAAAAATACATAGCCTGCTTATTTTTACTTCCAAAATGTAGAACCTTACATTTTTCCGTATTAAATCTCATTTTCCATTCACTTGCCCATAGTTCTAATTTTAGCAAATCCCTTTGCAAAGAGAGTTCATCCTGCTCTGACCTAATGACCTTACTTAACTTAGTATCATCTGCAAAAATAGAGATGTCGCTATTTAATCCTTGCTCCAAGTCATTTATAAAAATATTAAAAAGAACAGGGCCCAGTACTGATCCCTGGGGGACGCCACTGATTACCTTTGTCCAATCTGAGTATGATCCATTTACTGCTACTCGTTGCTCCCTATCTTTTATCCAGTTATTTATCCATGAGCTAACATTTTCAGCTATTCCCAGTCCCTTAATTTTGTGCATTAATCTCTCATGTGGCACTGTATCAAATGCCTTTGCAAAATCTAAGTATATCACATCAACTGATTCCCCTTTATCTATATTTTTACTTACTTCCTCGTAGAATCTAATTAGATTAGTTTGACATGATCTATTTCTCCTAAAGCCATGCTGATTAGAACTCATAATCTTGTTTACACGAATATGCTCATCAATATAATCCCTTATAATCCCTTCAAATATCTTCCCCACTATTGATGTCAGACTAACTGGTCTATAGCTTCCTGGATCATCCCTGCTTCCCTTTTTGAAGAGTGGCACCACATCAGCTTTACGCCAATCCTGGGGTACCATGCCTGAGGATAATGAGTCTTGAAAAATTAAGAGTAAAGGTTTGTCTATAACAGTGCTAAGTTCACTTAACACCCTTGGGTGTATTCCATCTGGGCCTGGAGTTTTATTTACCTTAATATTTTTTAGTTTTTTCCTGATATCCTCTAAACAAAACCCAGTTAGTGGTATGGACTGGCATGTTCTATTCTGTTCCAAAGTATCATTCAATGGTTCCTCTCTTGTGTATACTGAAGAAAAAAACTGGTTTAGTACCTCAGCCTTTTCCCTGTCATTATTTATCATGCTACCCTCCACACATTTTAATGTACCTATATTATCCTTCTTAGATTTTTTGCTATTTATGTACTTAAAGAACCTTTTAGGGTTAGACTTAGAATCCTTGGCAATTAATTTTTCATTTTCAATTTTGGCTAATTTGATTGCTTTTTTGCATGCTTTGTTACATTCCTTATAAATATTGTATGCTGAGTCTGTACTATTTTCTTTTAATAATTTAAATGCCCTACGTTTTTTCCTAATTTCTTTTAACACATTTTTATTTAGCCATAACGGCTTATTTTTTTTATTTTTATTTTTAAATATTATCCATTTATCCTCTGTATTTTTATTAGAAAATACATTGTCCCAATTTATATTATTTAATGATTTCCTTAAATCGTTGAATTTTGCTTTCTTGAAATTAAAAGTCTTAGTTAAGCCTTTAAAACACTGCATATGAAAAGAGATTTCAAATGTGACCATGTTATGATCACTGTTACCCAAATGTTCTTTAACTTCTATGTTTGATATTATATCTGTATTGTTTGATAGCACTAAATCCAATATAGCTTTACTCCTAGTTGGCTTCTCTATTAATTGTGACAAGAAGTTATCCCTGAGAACATTTAAAAATCTATCCCCCTTAACTGAATTACTAGTTTCATTGGCCCAGTTTATATCAGGGTAGTTAAAATCTCCCATAATTACAGCACTGTTATTAGCAGCCTTACCTATTTGGATAAGTAGTTGAGTTTCCTCTGGGTCACTAATGTTGGGAGGCTTGTAGCATGTTCCTAGTAATATTTTTTTTAGGATTTTTCCCCCCACTCTTTATTTCAACCCACAGGGTCTCTACATTGTCACTTGTATCATAAATATCTTCCCTTATTGTAGGTTTAAGGTCAGGTTTAATATACATGCAGATTCCTCCACCCCTTTTATTATTCCTGTCCCTCCTAAATAATGTATACCCCTCTAAGTTAACTGCCCAGTCATGTGAATCATCCCACCAAGTTTCAGTTATACTGATAACATCATAGTCCTCTTCTGCAACTAAGAGCGTCAGCTCCCCCATTTTACCTGTCATGCTTCTTGCATTTGTTGTCATACATTTAATTTTCATGTGCTTTCTGCTGCTACTTGGTGTACTTTCCTCTATACTTTCTAATGTGACATTTCTTAAGTCATCCCTTCCTTGAGATATTAATGGAGTGACATATTCAGACACTGATCTCTCTGTTCTATTTTGTTCAAATTGACCCTCCCCCCCTTTGCCTAGTTTAAAAGGTTCTCTAAACGTGCTACCATCCTTTCCCCCAACACACCTGCACCCATGTCATTCAGGTGCAATCCATCCTTACTGTACAATTTGTACCCTAGTGAAAAATCAGCCCAGTGTTCTAAAAAGTCAAACCCCTCATTTTTACACCATGTTTTTAGCCATGAATTAACAGACCTTAGCTCCTTCTGCCTTACTGAGTTAACACACGGCACTGGTAATATCTCAGAAAATATTACTTTGGATGTCCTTGCTTTAAGCTTGCTACCTAACTCCCTGAAGTCATTTTTTAGGACTCTCCATCTCCCACTGATTTCTTCATTAGTACCAATATGCACCATGACTGCAGGATCAGACCCGCATCCCTCTAACAATCTATCAATACGCTCCACAATATGCCTAACACGAGCCCCTGGAAGACAGCAAACTGTTCTATGTAAAGGGTCTGGATGACAAATTACCCTATCAACCTTCCTTATAATAGAGTCTCCTACCACCAACATCTGCCTCTGGCCCTGACTTGTATGCCCCTCTTCCATGACTGAAGGACTGCCCACCATAGTATGCTCCTCTTCCACAGCTAAAGGACTGTTCACTATACTAGACAACACGGCCCTCTCTGACACTGCCACCCCTGAACTGATATCCCCAACATCTTCACTTAATCTTGCAAATCTATTGGGGTGTACCAGCCCAGAACTGGCCTGTCTCTTCCGCTTACTTCGCCCTCTAACTGTGACCCAGCTACATCCTGGAGTCTCCTCATCTGAATCCTCCCCATTCCCACTGCTGGAACCATTAACAACCAGCTCAGTCCTATCCATTTCCCTTTCAAGTGTCTGAATTTCATGTAGTGTTGCAATTCGTTCCTCCAGATCCCCAATACGAGTTTCTAAAGAGACAATATGCTCGCACTTGCCACAAACATATAATCCCAGAAGCGGCTGCTCCAGTGATGCAAACATGTTGCAAGCTGTACACTGAATGAGATTCTCACACATTCTTAATAAAAGGTTTAACTTAAAAGTATAAAATAAATATATTTCCCCTTGGTTACCCCAAAACCTTGTTTGCCTAACTACCTTGGTTAGCTATTATACTTAAACAGACAATGTTACTTTAACAGAGAATCAATACAGCAAGCCTAAAAGAGCAAGCTCACAGAGTAAATGTGCTAAATTTATAGGCTTCCAAGGCCCAAAATGTGTAAGTGTATGCGATGTAGTGTGTGTGTATCTGCATGTATAAGTGTATGCTATGTAGTGTGTGTGTATGTGCATGTATAAGTGTATGCTATGTAGTGTGTGTGTATCTGCATGTGTAAGTGTATGCTATGTAGTGTGTGTATCTGCATGTGTAAGTGTATGCGATGTAGTGTGTGTGTATCTGCATGTATAAGTGTATGCTATGTAGTGTGTGTGTATGTGCATGTATAAGTGTATGCTATGTAGTGTGTGTGTATCTGCATGTGTAAGTGTATGCTATGTAGTGTGTGTATCTGCATGTGTAAGTGTATGCGATGTAGTGTGTGTGTATCTGCATGTATAAGTGTATGCTATGTAGTGTGTGTGTATGTGCATGTATAAGTGTATGCTATGTAGTGTGTGTGTATCTGCATGTGTAAGTGTATGCTATGTAGCGTGCTACTGTGCATTTTTGCTGCCTTTAAAGGCCAGAATCTAGAATATTAATGGGGAATGCAGAGAGCAGTATTAAAGAATTTATTATTAAATGTCCAATTAAGATAAAAATATTTAGCAATGTCTTTGCAAAGGCTAATTAAATACATAGCTCACATAGCCATACCAGTGGTCTCAGCTTGTGTTTGATTTGCTGCCTAAGTGTATTAAAATATATGACTTTATTTAGAATTTTATATATTACTTTAATCTTATGATTTTTAAGCCCCGCCCACCACATTTCATTTTTTTTTTGCCGCGGGGGGGGGGGGTCTTTTGAATTTTGAAAATTTTGGGAGGTATGTGGATATCTGAATCATGAAAGAAAAAAATTGGGTTTAGTATCCCTTTAAATGATGTGTCTGTGTTGGTTACTGGAGTGGTAACCAAGGAGTTCATTAGTATGGTGTGTCACTGACATGTGCATCAACACAATTCTGGCTCCTACATTTCTGGGCTGTCATCTATATTCTGAACAATTGTGAAGACCCCTGGCTTATCAGATTCCCTCTTCTCATATTATTTTCTTGACCTTGGCTGCCATCCCCAACACTCTTCAGAGACTGCACTCACTAAGGTGACAAATCACTTGCTTACAGCAAAATCTAAAGGTCACTTCCCCCAGGGTAGTCCTTGATATGCATGTCTATCAGTGATTGCTGCTCCAAACCCTCCATTTCTCTTGTGCTCATAACACTGCTCTCTTGTGGTTCTATTTATATCTTGCTATGTGTAACTGTAGAGAATCTTTCGCCTCCACATCCTCTCCCCAATTACCAACTAACAATAGTTTGTCTCAAGGCTCAGCTCTAAGTCAACTATTCTTTTCATTTTATATATCCTCCCTAGGTTCTTAATGAAGTCCTGGGTGCTGGTGACAGCCAAATCAACCTCTTGGCACCATGCATACCATTGTACTTGTTTGTGTCACCAGATATCCATCCCGTATCTAATCCTGGATGTCATCTTATTATCCCTCCTTTGTCAGCTACTCCTATCCTTCAAATCTGGTGACAACATCATCATCACTTCAATCCGTTGTGCATGCTACCTTGGATGGAGTTAGTAGACTTTTAGTCGACCTCCATATTCAAGGGATATGAAACCGTAATACTGTAGTAAAAAAAAATATGCTAAAGTAAACATAAAAAGAAACAGATTGTGTAAAAGAAACAGAAAACAACTAACTTGTTTTCTTGCAAAATGAACACTTATAAAGTCTCAGTTTAGCCACTGCTAAAGATGAGATGAGGGAGCTGACATGTTGGTAACTTAAGCTGCATTCTGTCCTCTTTTGAGCATGGGGAAAACTGGCGTCCTGTTTTTCTAGTACTCATTGAATAGTAAACCAGCGCATGCTACTCAAGAGTTATGGCATCAAGCTATAAATGCCTTCCTGTATATACCCAACCTCCCCTGCATAAATTAAAGGGACAGTTTACTCAAACATTTTCTCCCCTTTAATTTGTTCCCAATGATCCACTTCACCTGCTGGAGTGTATTAAATTGTGTACAAGTAGCTCCTTTACCCTTATATTGGCATTTGAAATTGATGATTTAGCATGTGGTATCCCCACCTATTCTGAAAGTTTGTGGCCGCGCGTACCAGCTATAGATAAGCTTTATAAACACAGCCAGCAGAAGAAATTACACGCCCAGTGGGATATAGCAGAGATAAGGTAATAAAATGTTGATTTTCCATTGTTCTCTCCACACAATCTGGTGATTGTTTTAAGGACAGATATAAGATAAAGAAGCAGGTATATGTGCACAATGTGATACAGTAATGAGATCTGATTATACCTACAAGCTCAACCCATTATATTAGGTTGTGGCTGCAAAACACAAAATCAGAGCTTTAATATACACAAATAAGCCTTAAAAGCTAATTTTCATACATTTTTTACTCTGCAGTTGGTAAAAAAAGCAATTGTAAACACATTAAGGGAAAAACTATTTTACAGTATACTGTCCCTTTAAGTTTAAAAAAAGAAATACAAGGTAAAATCATTTTAAAATGATAAATAATACATATTGCAATGATTTCTACCAAGTAGAACCCACTGCTTATTGTTTTGTTATTACAACAATGAAAAAACAGAATTTATGTTTACCTGATAAATTACTTTCTCCAACGGTGTGTCCGGTCCACGGCGTCATCCTTACTTGTGGGATATTCTCTTCCCCAACAGGAAATGGCAAAGAGCCCAGCAAAGCTGGTCACATGATCCCTCCTAGGCTCCGCCTTCCCCAGTCATTCGACCGACGTAAAGGAGGAATATTTGCATAGGAGAAACCATATGATACCGTGGTGACTGTAGTTAAAGAAAATAAATTATCAGACCTGATTAAAAAACCAGGGCGGGCCGTGGACCGGACACACCGTTGGAGAAAGTAATTTATCAGGTAAACATAAATTCTGTTTTCTCCAACATAGGTGTGTCCGGTCCACGGCGTCATCCTTACTTGTGGGAACCAATACCAAAGCTTTAGGACACGGATGAAGGGAGGGAGCAAATCAGGTCACCTAAATGGAAGGCACCACGGCTTGCAAAACCTTTCTCCCAAAAATAGCCTCAGAAGAAGCAAAAGTATCAAACTTGTAAAATTTGGTAAAAGTGTGCAGTGAAGACCAAGTCGCTGCCTTACATATCTGATCAACAGAAGCCTCGTTCTTGAAGGCCCATGTGGAAGCCACAGCCCTAGTGGAATGAGCTGTGATTCTTTCAGGAGGCTGCCGTCCGGCAGTCTCATAAGCCAATCTGATGATGCTTTTAATCCAAAAAGAGAGAGAGGTAGAAGTTGCTTTTTGACCTCTCCTTTTACCAGAATAAACAACAAACAAGGAAGATGTTTGCCTAAAATCCTTTGTAGCATCCAAATAGAATTTTAGAGCGCGAACAACATCCAAATTGTGCAACAAACGTTCCTTCTTTGAAACTGGATTCGGACACAAAGAAGGCACGACTATCTCCTGGTTAATGTTTTTGTTAGAAACAACTTTCGGAAGAAAACCAGGTTTAGTACGTAAAACCACCTTATCTGCATGGAACACCAGATAAGGAGGAGAACACTGCAGAGCAGATAATTCTGAAACTCTTCTAGCAGAAGAAATTGCAACCAAAAACAAAACTTTCCAAGATAATAACTTAATATCAACGGAATGTAAGGGTTCAAACGGAACCCCCTGAAGAACTGAAAGAACTAAATTGAGACTCCAAGGAGGAGTCAAAGGTTTGTAAACAGGCTTGATTCTAACCAGAGCCTGAACAAAGGCTTGAACATCTGGCACAGCTGCCAGCTTTTTGTGAAGTAACACAGACAAGGCAGAAATCTGTCCCTTCAAGGAACTTGCAGATAATCCTTTCTCCAATCCTTCTTGAAGAAAGGATAGAATCTTAGGAATTTTTACCTTGTCCCAAGGGAATCCTTTAGATTCACACCAACAGATATATTTTTTCCATATTTTGTGGTAAATTTTTCTAGTTACAGGCTTTCTGGCCTGAACAAGAGTATCAATAACAGAATCTGAGAACCCTCGCTTTGATAAGATCAAGCGTTCAATCTCCAAGCAGTCAGTTGGAGTGAGACCAGATTCGGATGTTCGAACGGACCTTGAACAAGAAGGTCTCGTCTCAAAGGTAGCTTCCATGGTGGAGCCGATGACATATTCACCAGGTCTGCATACCAAGTCCTGCGTGGCCACGCAGGAGCTATCAAGATCACCGATGCCCTCTCCTGATTGATCCTGGCTACCAGCCTGGGGATGAGAGGAAACGGCGGGAATACATAAGCTAGTTTGAAGGTCCAAGGTGCTACTAGTGCATCTACTAGAGTCGCCTTGGGATCCCTGGATCTGGACCCGTAGCAAGGAACCTTGAAGTTCTGACGAGAGGCCAGCAGATCCATGTCTGGGATGCCCCACAGTTGAGTAATGTGGGCAAAGATTTCCGGATGGAGTTCCCACTCCCCCGGATGTAAGGTCTGACGACTCAGAAAATCCGCTTCCCAATTTTCCACTCCTGGGATGTGGATTGCAGACAAGTGGCAGGAGTGAGTCTCCGCCCATTGAATGATTTTGGTCACTTCTTCCATCGCCAGGGAACTCCTTGTTCCCCCCTGATGGTTGATGTACGCAACAGTCGTCATGTTGTCTGATTGAAACCGTATGAACTTGGCCTTCGCTAGCTGAGGCCAAGCCTTGAGAGCATTGAGTATCGCTCTCAGTTCCAGAATGTTTATCGGTAGAAGAGATTCTTCCCGAGACCAAAGACCCTGAGCTTTCAGGGGTCCCCAGACCGCGCCCCAGCCCATCAGACTGGCGTCGGTCGTGACAATGACCCACTCTGGTCTGCGGAAGCTCATCCCCTGTGACAGGTTGTCCAGGGACAGCCACCAACGGAGTGAATCTCTGGTCCTCTGATTTACTTGTATCGTCGGAGACAAGTCTGTATAGTCCCCATTCCACTGACTGAGCATGCACAGTTGTAATGGTCTTAGATGAATGCGCGCAAAAGGAACTATGTCCATTGCCGCTACCATCAAACCTATTACTTCCATGCACTGCGCTATGGAAGAAAGAGGAACGGAATGAAGTATTTGACAAGAGTTTAGAAGTTTTGTTTTTCTGGCCTCTGTCAGAAAAATCCTCATTTCTAAGGAGTCTATTATTGTTCCCAAGAAGGGAACCCTTGTTGACGGAGATAGAGAACTCTTTTCTACGTTCACTTTCCATCCGTGAGATCTGAGAAAGGCCAGGACAATGTCCGTGTGAGCCTTTGCTTGAGGAAGGGACGACGCTTGAATCAGAATGTCGTCCAAGTAAGGTACTACTGCAATGCCCCTTGGTCTTAGCACCGCTAGAAGGGACCCTAGTACCTTTGTGAAAATCCTTGGAGCAGTGGCTAATCCGAACGGAAGTGCCACGAACTGGTAATGCTTGTCCAGGAATGCGAACCTTAGGAACCGATGATGTTCCTTGTGGATAGGAATATGTAGATACGCATCCTTTAAATCCACCGTGGTCATGAATTGACCTTCCTGGATGGAAGGAAGAATTGTTCGAATGGTTTCCATTTTGAACGATGGAACCTTGAGAAACTTGTTTAGGATCTTGAGATCTAAGATTGGTCTGAACGTTCCCTCTTTTTTGGGAACTACGAACAGATTGGAGTAGAACCCCATCCCTTGTTCTCCTAATGGAACAGGATGAATCACTCCCATTTTTAACAGGTCTTCTACACAATGTAAGAATGCCTGTTTTTTTATGTGGTCTGAAGACCATTGAGACCTGTGGAACCTCCCCCTTGGGGGAAGCCCCTTGAATTCCATAAGATAACCTTGGGAGACTATTTCTAGCGCCCAAGGATCCAGAACATCTCTTGCCCAAGCCTGAGCGAAGAGAGAGAGTCTGCCCCCCACCAGATCCGGTCCCGGATCGGGGGTCAACATCTCATGCTGTCTTGGTAGCAGTGGCAGGTTTCTTGGCCTGCTTTCCCTTGTTCCAGCCTTGCATTGGTCTCTTTTTTAAATATGGGGGGAGGGACGAAAGGTATACCGGGCCTTTCCCATTCTTTATTTACAATGTCCGCCACCCGCTTGGGTATAGGAAAAGCTTCGGGGGGCCCCGGGACCTCTAGGAACTTGTCCATTTTACATAGTTTCTCTGGGATGACCAAATTCTCACAATCATCCAGAGTGGATAACACCTCCTTAAGCAGAGCGCGGAGATGTTCCAACTTAAATTTAAATGTAATCACATCAGGTTCAGCTTGTTGAGAAATTTTCCCTGAATCTGAAATTTCTCCCTCAGACAAAACCTCCCTGGCCCCCTCAGACTGGTGTAGGGGCCCTTCAGAAACAATATCATCAGCGTCCTCATGCTCTTCAGTATTTTCTAAAACAGAGCAGTCGCGCTTTCGCTGATAAGTGGGCATTTTGGCTAAAATGTTTTTGATAGAATTATCCATTACAGCCGTTAATTGTTGCATAGTAAGGAGTATTGGCGCGCTAGATGTACTAGGGGCCTCCTGTGTGGGCAAGACTGGTGTAGACGAATGAGGGGATGATGCAGTACCATGCTTACTCCCCTCACTTGAGGAATCATCTTGGGCATCATTTTCTCTAAATTTTGTGTCACATAAATCACATAAATCACATCTATTTAAATGAGAAGGAACCTTGGCTTCCCCACATTCAGAACACAGTCTATCTGGCAGTTCAGACATGTTAAACAGGCATAAACTTGATAACAAAGTACAAAAAACGTTTTAAAATAAAACCGTTACTGTCACTTTAAATTTTAAACTGAACACACTTTATTACTGCAATTGCGAAAAAGTATGAAGGAATTGTTCAAAATTCACCAAAATTTCACCACAGTGTCTTAAAGCCTTAAAAGTATTGCACACCAAATTTGGAAGCTTTAACCCTTAAAATAACGGAACCGGAGCCGTTTTTATATTTAACCCCTTTACAGTCCCTGGTATCTGCTTTGCTGAGACCCAACCAAGCCCAAAGGGGAATACGATACCAAATGACGCCTTCAGAAAGTCTTTTCTATGTATCAGAGCTCCTCACACATGCATCTGCATGTCATGCTTCTCAAAAACAAGTGCGCAATACAGGCGCGAAAATGAGACTCTGCCTATGACTAGGGAAAGCCCCTAGAGAATAAGGTGTCCAATACAGTGCCTGCCGGTTATTTTACAAAATTCCCAAGATTAAAATAATTCCTCAAGGCTATGGAGTATAAAATATGTTTATATATGAATCGATTTAGCCCAGAAAATGTCTACAGTCTTAAAAAGCCCTTGTGAAGCCCTTATTTACTGTCTGTAATAAAAATGGCTTACCGGATCCCATAGGGAAAATGACAGCTTCCAGCATTACATCGTCTTGTTAGAATGTGTCATACCTCAAGCAGCAAAAGTCTGCTCACTGTTCCCCCAACTGAAGTTAATTCCTCTCAACAGTCCTGTGTGGAACAGCCATCGATTTTAGTAACGGTTGCTAAAATCATTTTCCTCTTACAAACAGAAATCTTCATCTCTTTTCTGTTTCAGAGTAAATAGTACATACCAGCACTATTTTAAAATAACAAACTCTTGATTGAATAATAAAAACTACAGTTAAACACTAAAAAACTCTAAGCCATCTCCGTGGAGATGTTGCCTGTACAACGGCAAAGAGAATGACTGGGGAAGGCGGAGCCTAGGAGGGATCATGTGACCAGCTTTGCTGGGCTCTTTGCCATTTCCTGTTGGGGAAGAGAATATCCCACAAGTAAGGATGACGCCGTGGACCGGACACACCTATGTTGGAGAAAGACTGTTATATAGACCTTTCAGTCATATGCTAAATTCTGCAACTTACACCTTATTTATCTTTATGTATTTCTTGTAATACAAGACACAAGTACAGTTCTTCATGATTGGCTCCACCAGACTAATCACTCCTCAGCTGCTTTATCACTGTCACTCTCAACCCCTGGGTTTCTTAATCCTCAAGTAAACAATTTAGAATCTTATCCCTAATAGAAAAAACCCAGTGACAATTGAAACACCTTCATCTCTTTTCGTCTACAAATGTTCCATCATCTGCTCCCTACTTTATCTCTTTCACTCCCTCCTTTCCTGATTATTTTGTAAGAATTATACAGAACACTTGCTCTGTGAAACATGCCTGTGTTCAGTTTCAAAGATTCTCTAAATCACACATTTGTATAGATGGAGTGAGGTTTACTACATTTTGTCTGGTTTTCATATCAAGGGCCCCATCCGATATGCAGCGTCGCCCGCAAAAGCTGGTGACGCCGGTTATTGCACGGGTTTGGTATCCAATATACAGCGCAGCATCTAAATGCGGCACGTATATTTCACCCGTCGCTCGCAAGTTTTACTCCCATAGGCTAACATGGGACCTAGTCGTAAATCGGTATCCAATATCCAGCGCAAGGCCTTACGTGGAGAAAATGGAGAAATCTTACTCAATTTTCACCTCTCAATAAAATGTAGCCGTAGCAGGCCTTGCGCTGAGTATGAGAGCACCATAACTCCCTAAAATGCCTGCAAAAAAATAAAAAATAACACCTAACGAATGCGCAATGTCCATCTACCTGTCAACCGCAATAACTAATAAAGTGTATTAACCCCTAAACCGCCATAGCCCACACCGCAATAAATCTCTTCTATTATTAACCCCTAAACCGCCATAGCCCACATAGCCTATTAAATATATTAACCCCTATTCTGCCGCAGCCAACGTCGCCGCCACTATAATAAAGTGATTAACCCCTAAACCTAACCCTAACACCCCCCTAACTTAATTATTATTTAAATAAATCTAAATAATATTACTATTATTAACTAAAGTATTCCTATTTAAAACTAAATACTTACCTGTAAAATAAACCCTAAGATAGCTACAATATAATTAATAATTACATTGTAGCTATTTTAGGATTTATTTTTTTTTACAGGCAACTTTGTATTTATTTTAACTAGGTACAATAGCTATTAAATAGTTAATAACTATTTAATAGCTACCTAGTTAAAATAATTACAAAATTACCTGTAAAATAAATCCTAACCTAAGTTACAAATACACCTAACACTACACTATCATTAAATTAATTAACTACAATTAGCTAAAATTAAATACAATTAACTAAAATAAACTAACGTACCAAAAAAACAAACACTAAATTACAGAAAAAAAAAAAGATTACAAGAAGTTTAAACTAATTACACCTAATCTAAGCCCCCTAATAAAATAAAAAAGCCCCCCAAAATAATAAAATGCCCTACCCTATACTAAATTACAAATAGCCCTTAAAAGGGCCTTTTGCGGGGCATTGCCCCAAAGTAATCAGCTCTATTAGCTGAAAAAAAATTACAATACCCCCCAACATTACAACCCACCACCCACACACACCTACTCTAAAACCCTAAAACCCACCAATCCCCCCTTAAAAAAAACCTAATACTACCCCATTGAAGATCACCCTACCTTGAGCCGTCTTTACCCAGCCGGGCACAAGAGGACATCCGGACCGGCAGACGTCTTCATCCAAGCAGCATCTTCTATCTTCATCCATCCGACGAGGAGTGGCTCCATCTTGAAGACATCCGGCGCGGAGCATCCTTCCAGCATAATGGACTAACGATGAATGACGTTTCCTTTAAATGACGTCATCCAAGATGGTGTCCCTCGAATTCCGATTGGCTGATAGGATTCTATAAGCCAATCGGAATTAAGGTAGGAAAAAATCCGATTGGCTGATTTAATCAGCCAATCGGATCGAAGTTCAATCCGATTGGCTGATTGGATCAGTCAATAGAATGTGAGGTCAATTCTATTGGCTGATTAAATCAGCCAATCGGATTGAACTTCAATCCGATTGGCTGATTAAATCAACCAATCAGATTTTTCCTACCTTAATTCCGATTGGCTGATAGAATCCTATCCCATCTTGGAACCGTCATTCGTCGTTAGTCCGTCGTGCTGGAAGTATGCTCCGGATGTCTTCAAGATGGAGCCGCTCCTCGTCGGATGGATGAAGATAGAAGATGCCGCTTGGATGAAGACGTCTGCCGGTCTAGATGTCCTCTTCTGCCTGGATAGGATGAAGACTTCTGCCCCATCGGATGAAGACTTCTGGCCGGATCGGATGACCACTTGTGCCCGGCTGGGTGAAGACGGCTCCAGGTAGGGTGATCTTCAATGGGGTAGTGTTAGGTTTTTTTAAGGGGGGATTGGGTGGGTTGAAAAGTAGGGGTGTGTGGGTGGTGGGTTGTAATGTTGGGGGGGGGATATAGTAATTTTTTTTTTAAGAAAAAGAGCTGATTACTTTGGGGCAATGCCCCGCAAAAGGCCCTTTTAAGGGCTATTAGTAATTTAGTATAGGTTAGGGCATTTTATTATTTTGGTGGGATTTTTTTATTTAATTAGGGGGCTTAGATTAGGTGTAATTAGTTTAAACTTCTTGTAATCTTTTTTTTTTCCTGTAATTTAGTGTTTGTTTTTTTGGTACTTTAGTTTATTTTAGTTAATTGTATTTAATTTTAGCTAATTGTAGTTAATTAATTTAATTAATTTAATGATAGTGTAGTGTTAGGTGTATTTGTAACTTAGGTTAGGATTTATTTTACAGGTAATTTTGTAATTATTTTAACTAGGTAGCTATTAAATAGTTATTAACTATTTAATAGCTATTGTACCTAGTTAAAATAAATACAAAGTTGCTTGTAAAATAAAAATAAATCTTAAAATAGCTACAATTTAATTATTAATTATATTGTAGCTATCTTAGGGTTTATTTTACAGGTATTTAGTTTTAAATAGGAATACTTTAGTTAATAATAGTAATATTATTTAGATTTATTTAAATAATAATTAAGTTAGGGGGTGTTAGGGTTAGGGGTTAATCACTTTATTATAGTGGCGGCGACAATTGCGGCGGCAGATTAGGGGTTAATAGATTTAATAGGCTATGTGGGCTATGGCGGTTTAGGGGTTAATAATAGAATAGGTTTATTGCGGTGTGGGCTATGGCGGTCTAGGGGTTAATACATTTATTATTAGGAGTGAGAGGGGGGATTGCGGATATAGGGGTATACGTGTCGGGCTTATTTTTGGGAGGCGTGTTAGACAGTTACGGGAGATTTAAAATTTTAGTTAGTTTTCTTAGGCGCCGGCAGTTTCTAAAGTGTCGTAAGTCACTAGCGACTCCAGAAATTTGTAGTTACGCTCATTTCTGGACATCGCTAGTTTATCAGACATACGGCATTTTAGGAACTGCCGGCGGGGTATATGTAATACCCAGATGTGCGAGGTGAAATTATGGACGGCGCGAGTTCCCTCGCTTGTGCCGAAACCTGCGCCGTACATTGGATCGCGCCCCAAGTATGTAATTAAGTAAGTATTTAATTCCTACAGGACAGGAGGGCTTGTGAGCACATGGGATACAGGTGGCTAGAATCACATGGTATATCTCACTGGCAAGCTCCTCTTCCCATTTACAATTTGTAAATGCTTTTTTTTGTAACTGTTGTTCTGTAATCATGGTGTCTATTACCATAGCACCGCAGCGTAGGTTCACACATGCACATATAGAAAGATAGATTTTGAGAATCAATGCACAATAGTTTAAAACAATAACATAAATATTTTCATGTCTGTTAAACTAAATATCGCCAAGGCATGGCTCCAACCTAAGGGCCCTAGGTGGAACCAGATTAAGTCTACAATGGTGCATATTGAAACTATGGAATGCGCGGTCTTTGCAGCCAACAACAAAATCCCGATTCATTGTCTATGCTGGGAAGCTTGGCGACAATGCCTAGAAGGAGAGATTACCACGTGCTAACTCTGCCTTATGTTTTAAGTATTAGGACTTTAGATGACACCAGACATTGGGTGTGGAGACTGACCACCGGTGGGTTCTCCTGTAGAGATTTAGTGCCTTTGGGAAACTTAGAACCAGAGATAGGGAGTCACTCTCCTACCTGCCCTCCTCACTCTTTACCTCCCTCCCCCCCCCCTTTTTTTTTTTTTTTTTTTTTTTTCTTTTCTCTTCTCTCTCTCTTCCCCCCTTTCCCTCCCCTTCTTTCCCTAAACTATGTGGTATACTTTTGGCGAGTTGCTCTTTCTCTCGCTTGATATCAATATTCAATAACCAACTCGTTAATTTATGTTTATATAATAAAGTGTTGTTTATTGACTGTTAATGAATCATTATGTCTAGTACTACAAAAGTAAAAATTATATGAGGTTTGTTTTATGTTGGAACTCTATTTATGATTTCATATTGTCTAACATTACTCTGTTATTGGAAACTATTGTACAATATGCTACTAGTGACCTGTACCTGATAACTACTGAGCTTTTACTGTATAATGATGTCTCCCGTTGTTATATGAGTTTCGTCTTTTAATATATTTGTGTTGTTTTTTTTGCCATAAACCTCAATAAAAACCATTTAAACAAAAAAAAAAAAACAATAACATAAAAAAAGTAAATTTATGCTTACCTGATAAATTGATTTCTTCTATGATACGATGAGTCCACGGATTCATGCCTTACTTGTGGGATATTATCCTCCTGCTAACAGGAAGTGGCAAAGAGCACCACAGCAGAGCTGTCTATATAGCTCCTCCCTTGACTCCACCCCCCAGTCATTCGACCGAAGGTACAGGAAGAAAAAAAAGAAACTAAAAGGTGCAGAGGTGACTGAAGTTTTAAATCAAAAAAATATAATCGGTCTTAAATTGACATGGCGGGCCGTGGACTCGTCGTATCATAGAAGAAATCAATTTATCAGGTAAGCATGAATTTACTTTTCTTCTATAAGACACGACGAGTCCACGGATTCATCCTTTACTTGTGGGATACAATACCAAAGCTACAGGACACAGATGAACGGTAGGGACAAGACAGATGGCTAAACAGAAGGCACCACTGCTTGAAGAATATTTCTCCCAAAAATAGCCTCCAAAGAAGCAAAAGTATCAAATTTGTAAAATTTGGAAAAGGTATGAAGTGAAGACCAAGTCGCAGCCTTACAAATCTGTTCAACAGAAGCATCATTTTTAAAAGCCCATGTGGAAGCCACCGCTCTAGTAGAGTGAGCTGTAATTCTTTCAGGAGGCTGCTGTCCAGCAGTCTCGTATGCCAAACGGATGATGCTTTTCAGCCAAAAAGAAAGAGAGGTAGCCGTATCTTTTTTGACCTCTACGTTTTCCAGAATAGACAACAAACAGAGAAGATGTTTGACGGAAATCTTCGGTCGCTTGCAAGTAAAACTTCAAATCACGAACCACGTCCAAGTTGTGCAACAGACGCTCCTTCTTAGAGGAAGGATTAGGACACAGGGAAGGAACAACAATTTCCTGATTAATATTCTTATTAGTAACAATCATAGGAAGGAATCCAGGTTTGGTACGCAAAACCACCTTATCAGAATGGAAAACAAGATAAGGCGAGTCGCATTGCAATGCAGATAGTTCAGAAACTCTTCGAGCCGAAGAGATAGCAACTAAAAACAGAACTTTCCAAGATAGAAGCTTAATATCTATGGAATGCATAGGTTCAAATGGAACCCCTTGAAGAACTTTAAGAACTAAATTCAAACTCCATGGCGGAGCAACAGGTTTAAACACAGGCTTGATTCTAACTAAAGCCTGACAGAATGACTGAACGTCTGGAACATCTGCCAGACGCTTGTGCAGTAAAATTGATAAAGCAGATATCTGTCCCTTTAGGGAACTAGCTGATAGCCCCTTCTCCAATCCTTCTTGGAGAAAGTACAAAATCCTAGGAATCCTGATCTTATTCCATGAGTAGCCTTTGGATTCGCACCAATAAAGATATTTATGCAATATCTTATGATAAATTTTCCTAGTGACAGACTTTCGAGCCTGAATCAAGGTATCTATGACAGACTCAGAGACTCCCCGCTTGGATAAAATCAAGCGTTCAATCTCCAGGCAGTCAGCCGCAGAGAAACTAGATTTGGATGCTGGAACGGACCTTGAATGAGAAGGTCCTGTCTCAGTGGCAGAGTCCACGGTGGTAGAGATGACATGTCCACCAGGTCTGCATACCAAGTCCTGCATGGCCATGCAGGTGCTATCAAAATCACTGAAGTTCTCTCCTGTTTGATTCTGACAATCAGATGAGGAAGGAGAGGGAATGGTGGAAACACATAAGCCAGGTTGAACGACCAAGGTACTGCTAGAGCATCTATCAGTACTGCTTGAGGATCCCTTGATCTGAACCGTAACAAGGAAGTTTGGCATTCTGACGAGATGGCATCAGATCCAATTCTGGAGGGCCCCATTGATGAATCAATTGTGCAAACACCTCCGGATGGAGTTCCCACTCACCCGGATGAAAAGTCTGAAAATCCGCTTCCCAGTTCTCCACTCCTGGGATATAGATTGCTGATAGATGGCAAGAGTGAGTCTCTGCCCATCTAATTATTTTGGAAACCTATATCATCGCTAGAGAACTCTTTGTTCCCCACTGATGATTGATATATGCTACAGTCGTGATATTGTCCGACTGGAATCTTATGAATCTGGCCGAAGCCAGCTGAGGCCACACCTGAAGCGCGTTGAATATCGCTCTCAGTTCTAAAATATTTATCGGGAGGAGAGCCACCTCCTGAGTCCACACACCCTGTACTTTCAGGGAATTCCAGACTGCATCCCAGCCTAATAGGCTGTTGTCCATCGTCACTATGACCCATGCTGGCCTGCGGAAACACATTCCCTGGGACAGATGATCCTGTGACAACCACCAAAGAAGAGAGTCTCTGGTCTCTTGATCCAGATTTATCTGAGGAGATAAATTTGCATAGTCCCCATTCCACTGTCTGAGCATGCATAGTTGCAGTGGTCTGAGATGCAAGCGAGCAAACGGAACTATGTCCATTGCCGCTACCATTAGTCCAATTACCTCCATACACTGAGCCACTGACGGCAGAGGAATGGAATGAAGTGCTCGGCAGGTGGTTAAGATCTTTGATTTTCTGACCTCTGTCAGAAAAATCTTCATGTCTACCGAGTGTATCAGAGTTCCCAGAAATGGAACTCTTGTGAGAGGGACAAGTGAACTCTTCTTTATGTTCACCTTCCACCCGTGAGATCTTAGAAAAGCCAACACGATGTCCGTGTGAGATTTGGCTAGTTGGTAAATTGATGCCTGAATCAGGATATCGTCCAGATAGGGCGCCACTGCTATGCCCCGCGGCCTTGGAACCGCCAGAAGGGACCCTAGCACCTTTGTGAAAATTCTGGGAGCTGTGGCCAACCCGAAGGGAAGAGCCACAAACTGGTAATGCTTGTCCAGAAAGGCGAACCTGAGGAACTGGTGATGATCTTTGTGGATAGGGATGTGAAGATATGCATCCTTTAAATCCACGGTGGTCATATATTGACCCTCCTGGATCATTGGTAAAATAGTCCGAATGGTCTCCATCTTGAAGGATGGGACTCTGAGGAATTTGTTTAGGATCTTGAGATCTAAAATTGGTCTGAAGGTTCCCTCTTTTTTGGGAACCACAAACAGATTGGAGTAAAACCCCTGCCCTTGTTCTGCTGTTGGAAATGGGCAGATTACTCCCATGGTATATAGGTCTTCTACACAGCGTAAGAACGCCTCTCTTTTTGTCTGGTTTACAGACAATCGAGAAAGATGGAATCTCCCCCTTGGAGGAGAATCTTTGAAGTCTAGAAGATACCCATGGGTCACGATTTCTAAAGCCCAGGAGTCCTGAACGTCTCTTGCCCAAGCCTGAGTAAAGAGAGAAAGTCTGCCCCCTACTAGATCCGGTCCCAGATCGGGGGCTGTCCCTTCATGCTGTCTTGGTTGCAGCAGCAGGCTTCTTGGCCTGTTTACCCTTATTCCAAGTCTGGTTAGGTCTCCAGACTGACTTGGATTGAGCATAATTCCCCTCCTGCTTTGCAGCAGGGGAGGAGGTAGAGGGACCACCTTTGAAGTTTCGAAAGGAACGAAAATTATTTTGTTTGGTCCTCATCTTATACTGAGGAAGGGCATGGCCTTTTCCTCCAGTGATGTCTGAAATTATCTCTTTCAGTTCAGGCCCGAATAGGGTCTTACCCTTGAAAGGAATGGCTAAAAGCTTATATTTTGATGAAACGTCAGCAGACCAGGACTTAAGCCATAATGCTCTATGTGCTAAAATGGCAAAAACTGAATTCTTTGCCGCTAATTTAGCTAGTTGAAAAGCGGCATCTGTAATGAAAGAATTACCTAGCTTGAGAGCCCTAATTCTATCCAGAATATCATCTAATGTGGTCTCAACCTTAAGAGCCTCCTCTAGAGCCTCGAACCAAAAAGCAGCTGCAGTAGTTACAGGAACAAGGCATGCTATAGGTTGCAGAATAAAACACTGATGAATAAATATTTTCTTTAGAAGACCCTCTAATTTTTTATCCATAGGATCTTTGAAAGCACAACTGGTCCTCAATAGGTATAGTTGTACACTTAGCCAGGGTAGAAAAGGCTCCCTCCACCTTAGGGAATGTCTGTCACGAATCCCAAATGGTGTCTGATATGGGAAACATTTTCTTAAAAGTAGGAGGGGGAGATAATGGAATACCTGGTCTATCCCACTCCTTAACAGTAACAATGTCCAAAATCCTCTTAGGGACCGAAAAAACATTAGTGTAAGCATGAACCTCTAGATATCTATCCATTTTACACAATTTCTCTGGTGGAATTACAATAGGGGCACAATCATCCAGAGTCACTAAAACCTCCCTGAGCAACAAGCGGAGGTGTTCTAGCTTAAATTTAAAAGCCGTCATATCGGAGTCTGTCTGAGGGAACATCTTTCCTGAATCAGAAAGCTCTCCCTCAGACAGCAATTCCCTCACCCCCAACTCAGAACATTGTGAGGGTACATCGGAGATGGCTAATAAAGCGTCAGAGGGCTCAGCATTTACTCTCACACTGGACCTACTGCGCTTCCCCTGCAACCCAGGTAGTTTAGATAAAACCTCAGTGAGGGTAGTAGACATAACTGCTGCCATATCTTGCAGGGTGAAAGAATTAGACGCACTAGAAGTACATGGCGTCGCTTGGGCGGGCGTTAATGGTTGTGACACTTGGGGAGAATTAGATGGCATAACCTGATTCTCTTCTGACTGAGAATCATCCTGCGACATACTTTTATCAGCTAAAATATGTTATTTGCAATTTATTGCTCTTTCAGTGCATGAGGGACACATTTTAAGTGGGGGTTCCACAATGGTTTCCTAGCACATTGAACATTGGGTTTCCTCAATGTCAGACATGTTAAACAGGCTAGTAATGACCACAAACAGGCTTGAAAACACTTTATTTAATAACAATCTTAATAAAACGGTACTGCGTCTTTAAGAGAAAAAAAGCATACACGTTTTGCAAAACTGCTTTAAAATAATCAAATCGTTTCAATTTTTTATATAAGCATTCAAACTATGCAGCTAAGTTTGCCCCACAAGGAAAGGAACACTTAACGCTTACTGGAAAAAACAGATAATTAATAAACGTTTAAATCCGGAAAAAACACCCCCTGCACCTCGCCACAGCCCTGCTGTTGCGCCTACCTGCCCTCAGGGATCTGGAAAACAGGGTTAAAGCATCGATTTGGCCCAATACTCTCACAAGGGCCCACCGGAGTTGGATAACAAACAGCAGTCAGCTGAATTTTTAAGTAAGGAAAAGACTATTCCAATTTCTTATATCAAGCTTTATTCTGTATATAAACTATCTACACAAGTGGAACTATATCCTAATTTAGGAGAAATTGATACTTTGTATTATTGCATCGACTAAAAAGGACACTTCTAGAGGTTTTTTGACACCCATCGTATTGATATTTCAATATAGTAAGTCTTCTAACTATCAAAACATGTTACAGAGAATTTCTAAAAGTTGTTAAGCATGGTTTTAGAATTTGTCAAGATCCAAGTTTGACCAAAAATACAAGTTTGGCAAAACGGATCTCAATGATATGTGTATTTAAAGCATAAATAATTTTGTTTGTGGAAATTTGTTTTTATTTTTTTATATATAGAAAATTTTCTTCTATTAACTCTTATAGGGAAACCTCCCTAAATTTTAAAGAGAGCTATTGTCTAGACTGCATTTGATGATTAAGTTGTTATTATAGAATTTTAAAGAAATAATAAAAAATATTGTTTGGTATATAAACCGTAATACTAGCACATTATTTCCAAGCTATTTAGCGCTGCTAATATTTCTTCTCATTTCTTCTTGGAGCTTGCTGCTTGCCTGTCAAATACAACTGCGCAACTGAGGCGCGAAAATAGGCCACACCCATCTCACTCGATGTCTCTCAGCCCAAATGAACCGCACCAGAGCGGTCTCAAACTAGCCATGTTGGTTCCTAAACCCAAAAAGAAGCCAAGTGTACCCTCTCATTTAAGCATAAAAAACGTTCCTTCCAAAAACGTTATCAGCACTCCCAGTTAAATAAACGTTTGCCCACAAACATTTAAACTCAGCGTCAACCATTTTTTCTTAGCCCCTATATGCTAGCTTAGTAATACCCCTCTATATATTTTAGGATTACTGCTTACCCTTTCCCTCAGCCAATTCTGAAATACAACAGTCTCTCCAGGAAAAAATGACTGAACATACCTCACTACTTATAGCATGAAAAACTTTCGTCAAACTGAAGTTTCTTAAGTACTCCTCAGCCATTCTGTGGGAACTGCTCTGGATCTTAGTGACAAATGCTAAGATCATCAGCCTCCAGGCAGAAGTCTTCATCCACCTGCTGCCTGAGAGAAAATAGTACACACCGGTACCATTTAAAATAAAAAAACTCTTGCTTGCACCTCTTTCACTTTACCCTTCCTAGTACTAAAAGTAAGCAAAGAGAATGACTGGGGGGTGGAGTCAAGGGAGGAGCTATATAGACAGCTCTGCTGTGGTGCTCTATGCCACCTTCTGTTAGCAGGAGGATAATATCCCACAAGTAAAGGATGAATCAGTGGACTCGTCGTATCTTATAGAAGAAACAACTATTAACAAATGTAAAAAAATGCAGAAAGTCTCTGAGAAAGCAAACAATGCATGTGGTACACACAAAACAAACTCCATAAGGCAAACCAAGAATGCAGAGTTCCAAGAAGTCCCTGTCAAACACACAAGAGCACTGATCCTTGCAGAGGGAAAAAATAAACGCACACAGCTGGAATTTTTCACCAGTCCCAAACTATTTTAAAAATTTTTTAGCAGACAAGTAAGAATTTAGGCCTTACCTATATTTAAATTTAGCTAGACTAGTAACTATTCTTTCATGTAATTGGCAAGAGTCCATGAGCTAGTGACGTATGGGATATACAATCCTACCAGGAGGGGCAAAGTTTCCCAAACCTCAAAATGCCTATAAATACACCCCTCACCACACCCACAATTCAGATTTACAAACTTTGCCTCCTATGGAGGTGGTGAAGTAAGTTTGTGCTTAGATTCTACGTTGATATGCGCTCCTCAGCATTTTGAAGCCTGATTCCTCTCAGAATACAGCGAATATCAGAGAGTTGTGAAGGGAGTATCACCTATTGAATGCAATGGTTTTTCTCAGGAGAGATCTATTTCATAGGTTCTCTGTTATCGGTCGTAGAGATTCATCTCCTACCCTCCCTTATTCAGATCAACGATATACTCTCATATTCCATTACCTCTACTGATAACTGTTTCAGTACTAGTTTGGCTATCTGCTATATGTGGATGGGTGTCTTTTGGTAAGTATGTTTTCATTACTTAAGACACTCTCAGCTATGGTTTGGCACTTTATGTACAGGTAGCCCTCAGTTTACGCCAGGGTTAGGTTCCAGAAGGAATGGTTGTAAATCGAAACCGTTGTAAATTGAAACCCAGTTTATAATGTAAGTCAATGGGAAGTGAGGGAGTTAGGTTCCAGGTCCCTCTCAAAATTGTCATAAGTAACACCTAATACATTATTTTTAAAGCTTTGAAATAAAGACTTTAAATGCTAAACAGCATTATAAACCTAATTAAATAATCACACAACACAGAATATATAATTAAACTAAGTTAAATGAACAAAACCATTTGCTAAACCGCATTATAAACCTAATCACACAACACAGACTTCACTTGCATTTAATCTGCAAACAGTTCTTTCTATGCATTCCAATCTGGACTGATTTATAGACAGGAAGATCTTGTTCCTTTGAAATCTGCTTGATAACTCAGGTCTGGTTAAACTGATTAATTTCAGCTTTCTTGGCTTTGCTGCAACACAAGTGGACAGCTCCACCTATTGGCTATTTTAATAAATGCACTACTTTTCAATAGCAGTCACATGACTGGAGAAAAAGGTTGTATTAATATAAAGTTCTAAATATATGTATTGTATTTATATTTGCCATGAGTCAGGTTTATGTATATTTCCTTTTGCAGACTGTCAGTTTCATATTTGGGAAAAGCATATTTAAGAAAATATTTTTTCTTACCTAAGGTATAGTTTTTTTCTATTGACTGTTTCTCTTTAAATTTCGCGGGCAAAATAAGGCTCGCGAGGGAGCAAAATGCTGAAGTTTATTGCGTCATTCTTAGCGCAAGAATTTGATTGGCGCAAAGGTACGTCCGATGACACAAATTCATAATTTCCAGCGTCTTAGTTGACGTCGAGTTTCTTGCTCAAGGTTGCGTCGTCAATTATGCGAGTGTGTCATTTCCGGATGTTGTTAGCGCCAAAAAAAAATTCAGTTACGTTGTGCGTCATACATGGAGCCAAAAAATTTCATTATTTTAAACCCCATTCCTATGTGCCTCTTGCCTTTTTCTATGTTAGAGGGCTATGCTGTTTGCATTTTTTTCCCATTCCTGAAACTGCCATATAAGGAAATTGATAATTTTGCTTTATATGTTGTTTTTTCTCTTACATTTGCAAGATGTCTCAATCTGATCCTGTCTCAGAAACCACTGTTGGAACCCTGCTGCATGATAACAGTTCTACCAAAGCTAAGGGCATTTGTTGTAAATTTGTGGAGATTATATCTCCAGCTGTGGTATGTAATAGTTGTCATGATAAGCTTTTACATGCAGAGAATGTGTCCATCAGTAATAGTACTATGCCTGTTGTTCCATCAACATCTAATGTACAAGATATACCTGTGAATATAAAAGATTTTATTGCTGATGCGATTCAGAAGGCTTTGTCTGCCATCCCGCCTTCTAATAAACGTAAAAGGTCTTTTAAAACTTCTCATAAAGTTGATGAAATTTCAAATGACCGACAACATACTGAATTATCCTCATCTGACGAGGATCTATCTGATTCAGAAGATCCTTCCTCAGATATTGACACTAACAAATCTACTTATTTATTTAAAATGTAGTATATTCGTTACTTGTTAAAAGAGGTATTGATTACATTGGATATTGCAGAAACTAGTCCTCTTGATATTAAAACTAGTAAACGTTTAAATTATGTTTATGGGGGCGGAGCCAACTGCCGAAGAGTAGAGGCGCTTTATTATAGAGCTCCTGAAACTGAGCCGTTAAAACTTTTAATTATGGAAGTTTAGAAGCTTATATTTATTCCTGTACCACGCTATCAGAATGGGGGAATCCTTCACATACCTCACTGTTATGCTGGAAAACCTACTTGAGAAATCTGACAGATATTATTATGATCTACACTCTGTCATCCAAGAATCGTGTGGACAAGATGGCGATTTCCACCTTCCCAGCTCTGATACCCACATGGCTGTCCGAGCGGCAGCCCCATTACCTACTCTGCACCTTATCGAGAGACCGCAAGAATGGCAGCCTGGATGTGGTCTGAATGATCCCCTGCCTGGACATGCATGTGCGGACCAGGAGCAAATATACACTACCAGTCCGGTCTGTATGGAGATCGGTGTATTGGGGGTCGCGAGATATTCCCGGCTTACAACTGCACAGTGCTTAAGGCCCCCCTTTTCTCCTCACTTAAACCTCTACAGATTGCCATTACCTAACATGCCTGAGGCACCAGTCGATGTGGCGGAGCCTTGTAAACATCCCAGGGAGAACTTCTACCTGTCATTTAGGGTGGCTGGGTCCTTCAGGAAAGACTCCTTCTATATCTGCCTTAATGCTTACCCTCTAGAAGATTACGGTCTGCAGCTTCCTCAGAACGTCCTCTCACAAGAACCCCACAGCGTGGATAACAAGCCCCGCAGCAACACTCTGAAGCACCCCTACGACCCGGGTGGCCGGATTTACTTTATGCCGGGCAGAGGATGTGGTGAGAGACAGGCCTAAGACACTTGGGCCAATTGCATTTACCCTCAAGAAACGTCGCGCATGGTGGATCTACAGCGCAATTAGACCCCTGCGTGGAACGAACAGCGGCAACCCTCCATTACTTATTGACAATGCCTAGAGTCTATCTATCCTAGTTAGGAGAAGTTGCTGCCCGCACTGTCAGACTGGTAATCTTGCCTACTGTTAACATGCTCCTTGCTACTGCCATATTTCAATTGCCAACAGTTGGAGCAGGCTAATCTAGTGACTTTGCTTCATATAGGATTATGGAGGCTCTCTGTGTATATATGTTGTGAAATGGCATGTTTGCTAAATGGCTGTGTTAGTTTTTTTCTGGATCAATGTAGTGTTTACACTTATGCTACATACATACTTATACCATGTCACGCACACAGGTGTACTTATTTAGGTACAGCTCACTCCCTAATTTTGCTAGAAGAGCCATATACCATAAGGATATCCTATACCCTTTACTAATCTTCTCCCTATAGACTATAGTTTTTACTAGATTAGCCACCTGGTGTATGGATTATGGTTTCTCACCATAATATGTTCAGGGTCAATAGATGTACTCTGGATAATAGGCTGAGAGCCTTCAGAGCACCTATATATGCTCTAAACTGTATGCAATTCAACATATGGCACATGCCTCACGTTTAAGAGCTGACTTCTAGATGTATGCTTAGTGTCTAGTGTCTAGCCTATCCTTCCTATACACACTCCTAGTCAGTTTAGCTCCACATTCTAGCAAAGCCTTTTGATAAGTTTCAAACGCTCACTCAAAAACATTAGAAAGCAGATATCAAAATTGGACTTGACTACACCATAATAAATGTGGCGCACCCTTTACTTCCATGCTCCACCTCTCAGGTTGAATATTTTAGTATTTGGCTGTAACTACTTCATATGAGGCTTATGTTTGTCTGTTAGAAAGCCTATTTACATCTACTGCTCCATATACTCTTAATTATTATATTCTTCGAACCCCGCCTATCGGGCTTTTGTGGGGGAGGTCGTGCATTATCTACCTGTCTAGTTAACTATGTATTAAAATATAACAGGTACATGTACTAGGCCTGCCGGCTAGCTAAATGAATATACTTCTCATAGTCCAGAACTGTACACAGCATAATCTCACTTATTTTGCCACACACTCCTGTGCATTTACCCCTTGATGACATCCTATATATAGAGGGCAGTTCGATTCCTCCTCTCCCAACTGTTATATATGTTCTCTAGCTGTTTAGTCTTAATGCAAAGCACACCTTATACGGCTGTTATATTTCTACTCAGGTTGTCAGGTACACTGTAGTTTCTGGTGCGATGTTACATTCCACTTATATCTTACCTACCTGGTTATTTATACTCTTATAGAAACTGTCTCCATTGTGTCATGAGCCTCTACATCATAGTTAAGTATTTTATAGTTTGTAGTGGCGCAGGACTGTATATATATGTTGTTTGTGCCTATCTCAGATTCTCTGAATTTATACTAAAAGAGATGGTAAAGATCTTATGAATATGTAATGCACATACTCTGACTTGAGATGTGTATGTTAGTATCGAATCTAAGTTGCTTTGTAAAATTACCCCTGAGTATATCATGCTCTCCCTATGTATACTCCTCCCTCCTATTCATTGGAATACTCCCCTACAGTACTAGTTATTTTCATATATATACAAGCCTACTGGAACTAGTATAAATGACTAGTCCCTAATGCCTATTAAGTGAACTAATTAAGACCTATTGGTAAGATGCCATTATACTTGGGTTGATGTGTGTTTAATTTTACTATGGCTACAACCAGCATATCTCCTTAACCCCCTGTCCCATAGTTTATATTTTGGCTAATTTTCATTTCTATTGTAACCCTTACTTACGGCTCCGCCCTCCCTCCTCCCCCCCCCTCTATACTACCCTATATTTGACAAGCGGTGCTTATCCGCTGAATTTTCTAACCCCCCCCCCTATATTTTTGAAAATAAAAATTTCAGCAGATAAATTTTTTTTTCCATTATATGTATGGGACCATAAGTGTCCAATACATTCGCTATCTTTGCTCTAGACAACATTTGCTTTTGCTGGTCCAAAGGAGGCCGCTCGCGCTTTTGAGGAAATAATTGAAGATTATAAGCAATAAAAAAAAAAAGAAAATAGAGGTTCTTAATATATACCTAACTTACTACCACATTGTTATCTCATGTATAAGACTAATTAATGTAAATGTTACACTGATGCTGTATTTCTTCTTATGTTGTATGGTATTTTGCATATATTGTACTCACTAGCATAACCTCAATAAAAAAAAAATTCAAAAAAAAAATTATGTTTATAAACCTCCTGTGGTTACTCCAGATGTTTTTCCAGTTCCTGATGCTATTTCTGATATGATTTCTAAGGAATGGAATAGGCCTGGTACTTCTTTTATTCCTTCTTCAAGGTTTAAAAAATCGTATCCTTTGCCAGCAGTTAGATTGGAGTTTTGGGAAAAGATCCCCAAAGTTGATGGGGCTATTTCTACTGTTGCTAAACGTTCTACTATTCCTATGGAAGATAGTACTTCTTTTAAAGACCCTTTAGATAGGAAACTTGAATCTTATCTAAGGAAAGCTTATTTATATTCTGGTCATCTCCTCAGGCCTGCCATTTCTATGGCTGATGTTGCAGCTGCATCAACTTTTTGGTTGGAAAGTTTAGCGCAACAAGAAACGGATCCTGATTTGTCTAGCATTGTTCACTTGCTTCAACATTTTATTTGTGATGCCATTTTTTATATCATCAAAATTGATGTTAAATCTATGTCTTTAGCTATTTTAGCTAGAAGAGCTTTGTGGCTTAAATATTGGAATGCTGACATGGTATATAAGTCTAGATTACTATCTCTTTCTTTCCAAGGTAATAAATTATTTGGTTCTCAGTTGGATTCAATTATTCCAACTTTCACTGGGGGGAAGGAAGTTTTTTTTGCCTCAGGATAAAAGACCTAAGAGTAAATCTAAAGCTTCTAACCACTTTCGTTCCTTTCAACAAAATAAGGAACAGAAACTTAATCCTTCCCCTAAAGAAACTGGTTCCAATTGGAAACCTTCTTCAAGTTGGAGTAAATCCAAACCGTTTAAGAAACCAAAGCCAGCCCCCAAGTCTGCATGAAGGTGCGGCCATCATTCCAGCTCAGCTGGTAGGGGAAGATTAAGATTCTTCCAAAACATTTGGGCAGATTCTGTCCAAAATCATTGGATTCAGAGTATTGTCTCTCAAGGGTACCGAATAGGATTCAGAGTAAGAACTCCTGTGAGGTGGTTTTTTTCTCTCACGCATCCCAGTAAATCCAGTAAAGGCTCAAGCTTTTCTGAAGTGTGTTTCAGACCTGAAGCTTTCAGGGGTAATCATACCAGTTCCGTTGCAGGAACAGGGTCTGGGGTTTTATTCAATTCTATTCATTGTTCCAAAGAAAGAAAATTCTTTCAGGCCAGTTCTGGATCTCAAAATGTTGAATCGTTATGTAAGAGAGTCAACTTTGTTCAGCAAGTGCATTATATGTCCACAATAGACTTACAGGATGCTTATCTTCATATTCCGATTCATCCAGACCATTATCAGTTTCCGAGATTCTCTTTTCTAGACAAGCATTACCAATTTGTCGCTCTTCCGTTTGACCTAGCGACATCTCCAAGAATCTTTTTTCGAAGGTTCTCTGTGCCCTACTCTCTGTAATCAGAGAACGGGGTATTGCGGTAATTCCTTATTTGGACGATATCTTGGTACTAGCTCAGTCTTTACATTCTGCAGAATCTCACACAAATCAACTAGTGTTGTTTCTTCAAAGACATGGTTGGAGGATCAATTTACCAAAAAGTTCTTTGATTCCTCAGACAAGGGTCACTTTTTTAGGTTTCCAGATAGATTAAGTGTCTATGACTCTGTCTCTAACAGATAAGAGACGATTAAAATTGGTTTCAGCTTGTCGGAACCTTCAGTCTCAGTCATTCCCTTCAGTGGCTATGTGCATGGAAGTTTTAGGTCTCATGACTGCAGCATTGGACGCGATCCCCTTTGCTCGTTTTCATATGAGACATCTCCAGCTTTGTATGCTGAACCAATGGTGCAGGGATTATACAAAGATATCACAATTCATATCCTTAAATCCCAATGTTCAACTCTCTCCGACTTGGTGGTTAGATCACTATCGTATAGTTCAAGGGGCCTCTTTTGTTCGTCCAACCTGGACTGTGATCACAACAGATGCAAGTCTTTCAGGTTGGAGAGCTGTCTGGGGATCTCTGACAGCACAAGGGGTTTGGAAACCTCCAGAGGCGAGGTTACCAATCAATATTTTAGAACTCCGTGCTATCTTCAGGGCTCTTCAGGTGTGGCCTCTGTTGAAAAGAGAACTGACAATATCACAACTGTGGCATATGTCAATCATCAGGGTGGGACTCGCAGTCCCCAAGCCATGAAAGAAGTATCTTGAATACTTGCTCGGGCAGAATCCAGCTCCTGTGTAATTTCTGCGGTTCATATCCCAGGTATAGACAATTGGGAAGCGGATTATCTCAGCCGTCAGGCTTTACATCCGGGGGAATGGTCGCTCTATCCAGATGTATTTTCTCAGATTGTTCAGATGTGGGGTCTTCCAGAAATAGATCTGATGGCTTCCCATCTAAACAAGAAACTTCCCAGGTACCTGTCCAGGTCCAGGGATCCTCAGGCAGATGCCGTGGATGCGTTAGCAGTTCCTTGGTATTACCAACCTCCCTTTGAGCCTATGCATTCTTTGGACATTAAACTAGAAGAGTTTCTGAATTATCTGCTCTTTCCTGTGAATCTCCTTTTCTGATTTTCCATCATGATAAGGCAGTTTTGCGGACTTCATTTAAATTCTTACCTAAGGTTGTGAATTCTAACAACATTAATAGAGAAATTGTTGTCCCTTCTTTGGGTCCTAATCCTAAGAATTCTTTGGAGAAATCCTTGCATTCTTTGGATGTGGTAAGAGCTTTGAAATATTATGTTGAAGCTACTAAATATTTCAGGAAGACTTCTAGTCTATTTGTTATATTTTCTGGTTCTAGGAAAGGTCAGAAGGCTTCTGCCATTTCCTTGGCATCTTGGTTAAAGCTTTTGATTCATCAGGCTTATTTGGAGTTGGGTCAGGCCCCGCCTCAGAGAATTACAGCTCATTCTACTAGATCAGTCTCCACGTCGTGGGCTTTTAAGAATGAAGCTTCAGTTGATCAGATTTGCAAAGCAGCAACTTGGTCTTCTTTGCATACATTTACTAAATACTGTTTTGATGTATTTGCTTCTTTGGAAGCAGTTTTTGGCAGAAAAGTTCTTCAGGCAGCTGTCTCAGTTTGATTCCTCTGCTTATATTTTAAGTTTTTTTCTTTCATTTATGAGAACTTTTTTTTTTTTTTTTTTTTTTTTTTTTTTGGTTGTGGATTTAAATTTTCTCAGCTTATTTTATCCCTCCCGCTCTAGTGACTCTTGTGTGGAGTTCCACATCTTGGGTATTTCTATCCCATACGTCACTAGCTCATGGACTCTTGCCAATTACATGAAAGAAAATATAATTTATGTAAGAACTTACCTGATAAATTCATTTCTTTCATATTGGCAAGAGTCCATGAGCTAGTGACGTATGGGATATACAATCCTACCAGGAGGGGCAAAGTTTCCCAAACCACAAAATGCCCATAAATACACCCCTCACCACACCCACAATTCAGTTTAACGAATAGCCAAGTAGTGGGGTGAAAAAGAAAGGAGTAAAAAGCATCAACAAAGGAATTTGGAAATAATTGTGCTTTATACAAAAAAATCATAATCACCAAAGGGTGGGTCTCATGGACTCTTGCCAATATGAAAGGGATATTTTTACAGACAGACAGACAGACAGAGAGAGAGAGAGAGAGAGAGAGAGAGAGAGAGAGAGAGAGAGAAATATATAAATATTGCAATGATAGCATCAAGTGAGGGTACTCTGAAAATCAGGGAACTTTATTATTGGATTGTTTTGTACTGCATCTAAGGATGGGAACAGATTAACACATTTAGCCAATGAATGTAGAACAATTTATTGATTAACAGCATAAAATACAAAATACTTTTAAACTGGGAACATTCTCTTTACCATTATGTAACTGCTCAGAAAAAAAAGCATGAATTCCCTGTAGATAATTAAGTGGGAACTGAACAATTAATCCAGCAATGATACAAATCAGCAGGAAACTAGTATCCTGATAAAAAATTAGGAGAGACAGACGTGTTGTCAGGGAGAGCATTAGTGACAGAGGGAACAAAAATAACACACACAAAAAAGAACCTTACAGCACAAAAGACCACAATGGAAGTTCAGTACCTAAAACACACTTGGAGACTGGAGGAGTTTGGGCCAATTCTGAAGATGGACATGTGCTGAACTTTGGAACACAGAGACAGGGTGGGGTGAATGAACATCTGCATCGGAGGAGAACTAACTTCTCTGACTCAGCCCGGACAATATTCCAAGGACACAGGCTGCTTCCAACAGTGTCACTATGGTAGCTCCTTCACAACTGAGCAAACAAAAGTACATGTATTCATTTCTAACTTGCTTTCCATATTTCAACTATTTTATTTGTCTCTCAGAAATTGCCATATTGCAAACATTTTATATTTCTCACAGAAATAATCAACTTACAAGTCATATGCCAAAGTACATCTAATAACTTGCTTCCATGATGTAAAGGTGTATTTCCCTACTGCTTTATAGCAATTAACAGCATTAATTTGCTTAATTACGCCTCAACAAATCTTTCCAGGAAACCTAAATAAGAAGCATTTGTTGATGCAATACATATGATCAGCTGGTTGCATGAATTGTCGGAGTTAGGCCTGAGTGTTGTGTCTTTGAAGAATGGAATGTTGATGCAGGGCAGAAAACATACTTGGCTTTTGGAGAGATAAATGCATGTTATAAAGAAGTACTGTAGAGCAGAGCTTCTTAAACATTTTTTTGGGAACCCCATTATTATAACATATTCCAAAACAAACCCTTTGTCAGACAGGCATACAATATTATGTTTTTTTTTTATGCATCAATATACCCCACAAGTGGGGGAATTATTAGCGAAAAAAAGTAAAATTAAACTTTTGTGGCTATTGCTTTGTCCAACTCCATGTAACTTTCATGTAGGCTTCTCCCCCGCATGTGGTGATGACCACCGCCCACACATTTGAAGACGTACAAAATTATCTATGTGCTTACCTCACATTAAACAAAATACAGAAAAAAGTAACTCACTCATACACAAACACACACTCATAAATACACATGGATATACACTCATAAATACACAAACACACTCACAGTACATTATCAAATCTTACCAGGACCCACAAACAATGTTAAGGAACCCCCTGGGAGGTCTCGACTCCCGACCCACAGTTTAAGAAGCACTTCTGTAGAATATAGATATCAGAGTGACTGTTGGCACAAAATAAGAATCTATTTGAAGAAAAAAGTGGGCTGTTTATGAGTAAGAGAAAGGCCTACAAATAAATAGGGGAACAAACCTGATAGAGTTCATGAGTCCTAAATTATCCTAGATATTGGATGACATATAGCCCACGTATATTAATGAAACCCTTGGTAAGGAGATTTCTGTGTGTTTGGTATTGGAGATCAACCTGGGTTTTGGAGACATTACAGTAAGAGAGACCTTGATGTCTGTTATTCGTGAATACCTTAGTGTTGGCAAAAAAAATTGCCTTGTGGTATTTGTATAAGACAAAAATTTGGCATGTGGTAGAATATATAAATTTACATTTTATGCTTGGTATCAGAGACAGAGTTGTGTCATGGGCATTAGTAAAGAATACATACTTATGTATTTAAATTACAGACAGAAACCTGGCAAAAAGAAAAAAAAAACTTAATTTATACTTACCGATAAAATGCTTTCTTTTTCGGGATGATGAGAGTCCATAGAAGTCCATACAATGTGGAATATATTTCCTGCCACTAGGAGGAGGTCAAGAACCCTCACAAGAGCTTTAATCCCTCCCACCTCCTCTCTCCACTCAGTTTACGTATAACTGAGCAGAGAAGAGAGACAGAACAGGTAGGTAAGACAGAAAACATAATTTATGCTTACCTGATAAATTCCTTTCTTCTGTTGTGTGATCAGTCCACGGGTCATCATTACTTCTGGGATATAACTCCTCCCCAACAGGAAATGCAAGAGGATTCACCCAGCAGAGCTGCATATAGCTCCTCCCCTCTACGTCAGTCCCAGTCATTCGACCAAGAATCAACGAGAAAGGAGTAACCAAGGGTGAAGTGGTGACTGGAGTATAATTTAAAAGATATTTACCTGCCTTAAAACAGGGCGGGCCGTGGACTGATCACACAACAGAAGAAAGGAATTTATCAGGTAAGCATAAATTATGTTTTCTTCTGTTATGTGTGATCAGTCCACGGGTCATCATTACTTCTGGGATACCAATACCAAAGCAAAAGTACACGGATGACGGGAGGGATAGGCAGGCTCATTATACAGAAGGAACCACTGCCTGAAGAACCTTTCTCCCAAAAATAGCCTCCGAAGAAGCAAAAGTGTCAAATTTGTAAAATTTGGAAAAAGTATGAAGCGAAGACCAAGTTGCAGCCTTGCAAATCTGTTCAACAGAGGCCTCATTCTTAAAGGCCCAAGTGGAAGCCACAGCTCTAGTGGAGTGAGCTGTAATTCTTTCAGGAGGCTGCTGTCCAGCAGTCTCATAGGCTAAACGTATTATGCTACGAAGCCAAAAAGAGAGAGAGGTAGCAGAAGCTTTTTGACCTCTCCTCTGTCCAGAGTAAACGACAAACAAGGAAGAAGTTTGGCGAAAATCTTTAGTTGCCTGCAAGTAGAACTTGAGGGCACGAACTACATCCAGATTATGTAAAAGACGTTCCTTCTTTGAAGAAGGATTTGGACACAAGGATGGGACAACAATCTCTTGATTGATGTTCCTGTTAGTGACTACCTTAGGTAAGAACCCAGGTTTAGTACGCAGAACTACCTTGTCTGAGTGAAAAATCAGATAAGGGGAATCACAATGTAAGGCTGATAACTCAGAGACTCTTCGAGCCGAGGAAATAGCCATTAAAAACAGAACTTTCCAAGATAACATTTTTATATCAATGGAATGAAGGGGTTCAAACGGAACACCCTGTAAAACGTTAAGAACTAAGTTTAAACTCCATGGTGGAGCAACAGCTTTAAACACAGGCTTGATCCTAGCTAAAGCCTGACAAAAGGACTGGACGTCTGGATTTTCTGACAGCCGTCTGTGTAACAAGATGGACAGAGCTGAAATCTGTCCCTTTAATGAACTAGCTGATAAACCCTTTTCTAAACCTTCTTGTAGAAAAGACAATATCCTAGCGATCCTAACTTTACTCCAGGAGTAACCTTTGGATTCGCACCAGTATAGGTATTTCCGCCATATTTTATGGTAAATCCTTCTGGTAACAGGCTTCCTAGCCTGAATCAGGGTATCAATAACCGACTCAGAAAAACCACGTTTTGATAAAATCAAGCGTTCAATTTCCAAGCAGTCAGCTTCAGAGAAGTTAGATTTTGATGTTTGAATGGACCCTGTATCAGAAGGTCCTGTCTTAGAGGTAGAGACCAAGGCGGACAGGATGACATGTCCACTAGATCTGCATACCAAGTCCTGCGTGGCCAAGCAGGTGCTATTAGAATTACTGATGCTCTCTCCTGTTTGATTTTGGCAATCAATCGAGGAAGCAGCGGGAAGGGTGGAAACACATAAGCCATCCTGAAGTTCCAAGGTGCTGTCAAAGCATCTATCAGAACTGCTCCCGGATCCCTGGATCTGGACCCGTAGCGAGGAAGTTTGGCGTTCTGGCGAGACGCCATGAGATCTATCTCTGGTTTGCCCCAACGTCGAAGTATTTGGGCAAAGACCTCCGGATGAAGTTCCCACTCCCCCGGATGAAGAGTCTGGCGACTCAAGAAATCCGCCTCCCAGTTCTCCACTCCCGGAATGTGGATTGCTGACAGGTGGCAAGAGTGAGACTCTGCCCAGCGAATTATCTTTGATACTTCCATCATTGCTAGGGAGCTTCTTGTCCCTCCCTGATGGTTGATGTAAGCTACAGTCGTGATGTTGTCCGACTGAAATCTGATGAACCCCCGAGTTATTAACTGGGGCCAAGCCAGAAGGGCATTGAGAACTGCTCTCAATTCCAGAATGTTTATTGGAAGGAGACTCTCCTCCTGATTCCATAGTCCCTGAGCCTTCAGAGAATTCCAGACAGCGCCCCAACCTAGTAGGCTGGCGTCTGTTGTTACAATTGTCCAGTCTGGCCTGCTGAATGGCATTCCCCTGGACAGGTGTGGCCGATGAAGCCACCATAGAAGAGAATTTCTGGTCTCTTGATTCAGATTCAGAGTAGGGGACAAATCTGAGTAATCCCCATTCCACTGACTTAGCATGCATAATTGCAGCGGTCTGAGGTGTAGGCGTGCAAAAGGTACTATGTCCATTGCCGCTACCATTAAGCCGATCACCTCCATGCATTGAGCTACTGACGGGTGTTGAATGGAATGAAGGACGCGGCATGCATTTTGAAGTTTTGTTAACCTGTCTTCTGTCAGGTAAATCTTCATTTCTACAGAATCTATAAGAGTCCCCAAGAATGGAACTCTTGTGAGAGGAAAGAGAGAACTCTTCTTTTCGTTCACTTTCCATCCATGCGACCTTAGAAATGCCAGAACTAACTCTGTATGAGACTTGGCAGTTTGAAAGCTTGAAGCTTGTATTAGAATGTCGTCTAGGTACGGAGCTACCGAAATCCCTCGCGGTCTTAGTACCGCTAGAAGGGCACCCAGAACCTTTGTGAAGATTCTTGGAGCCGTAGCCAATCCGAATGGAAGAGCTACAAACTGGTAGTGCCTGTCTAAGAAGGCAAACCTTAGATACCGGTGATGATCTTTGTGGATCGGTATGTGAAGGTAAGCATCCTTTAAATCCACTGTGGTCATGTACTGACCTTCTTGGATCATGGGTAAGATTGTCCGAATAGTTTCCATTTTGAACGATGGAACTCTTAGGAATTTGTTTAGAGTCTTTAAATCTAAGATTGGCCTGAAAGTTCCCTCTTTTTTGGGAACCACAAACAGGTTTGAGTAGAACCCTTGTCCTTGTTCCGACCACGGAACCGGATGGATCACTCCCATTGTTAACAGATCTTGTACGCAGCGTAGAAACGCTTCTTTCTTTATCTGGTTTGTTGACAACCTTGACAGATGAAATCTCCCTCTTGGGGGAGATAATTTGAAGTCTAGAAGGTATCCCTGAGATATGATCTCTAGTGCCCAGGGATCCTGAACATCTCTTGCCCAGGCCTGGGCGAAGAGAGAGAGTCTGCCCCCTACTAGATCCGGTCCCGGATCGGGGGCTCTCGGTTCATGCTGTCTTTGGGGCAGCAGCAGGTTTCCTGGCCTGCTTGCTTTTGTTCCAGGACTGGTTAGGCTTCCAGCCTTGCCTGTAACGAGCAACAGCTCCTTCCTGTTTTGGTGCAGTGGAGGTTGATGCTGCTCCTGTTTTGAAATTCCGAAAGGGACGAAAATTAGACTGTCTAGCCTTAGCTTTGGCCTTGTCTTGAGGTAGGGCGTGGCCCTTACCTCCCGTAATGTCAGCGATAATTTCTTTCAAACCGGGCCCGAATAAGGACTGCCCCTTGAAAGGTATATTAAGTAATTTGGACTTAGAAGTAACATCAGCTGACCAGGATTTTAGCCACAGTGCCCTGCGTGCCTGTATGGCGAATCCTGAGTTCTTAGCCGTAAGTTTGGTTAAATGTACTACGGCCTCCGAAATGAAAGAATTAGCTAGTTTAAGGACTCTAAGCCTGTCCGTAATGTCGTCTAGCGTAGAGGAACTAAGGTTCTCTTCAAGCGACTCAATCCAAAATGCTGCCGCAGCCGTAATCGGCGCGATACATGCAAGGGGTTGTAATATAAAACCTTGTTGAACAAACATTTTCTTAAGGTAACCCTCTAATTTTTTATCCATTGGATCTGAGAAAGCACAGCTATCCTCCACCGGGATAGTGGTACGCTTAGCTAAAGTAGAAACTGCTCCCTCCACCTTGGGGACCGTTTGCCATAAGTCCCGAGTGGTGGCGTCTATTGGAAACATCTTTCTAAATATTGGAGGGGGTGAGAACGGCACACCGGGTCTATCCCACTCCTTAGTAACAATTTCAGTTAGTCTCTTAGGTATAGGAAAAACGTCAGTACTCGCCGGTACCGCAAAGTATTTATCCAACCTACACAGTTTCTCTGGTATTGCAACAGTGTTACAATCGTTGAGAGCTGCTAAGACCTCCCCTAGTAGTACACGGAGGTTCTCCAATTTAAATTTAAAATTTGAAATATCTGAGTCCAATCTGTTTGGATCAGAACCGTCACCCACAGAATGAAGCTCTCCGTCCTCATGCTCTGCGAGCTGTGACGCAGTATCAGACATGGCCCTAGCATTGTCAGCGCACTCTGTTCTCACCCCAGAGTGATCACGCTTGCCTCTTAGTTCAGGTAATTTAGACAAAACTTCAGTCATAACAGTAGCCATATCTTGTAATGTTATCTGTAATGGCCGCCCAGATGTACTAGGCGCCAAAATATCACGCACCTCCCGGGTGGGAGATGCAGGTACTGTCGCGTGAGGCGAGTTAGTCGGCATAACTCTCCCCTCGCTGTTTGGTGAAATTTGTTCACATTGTACAGATTGACTTTTATTTAAAGTAGCATCAATACAGTTAGTACATAAATTTCTATTGGGCTCCACCTTGGCATTGGAACAAATGACACAGATATCTTCCTCTGAGTCAGACATGTTTAACACACTAGCAAGAAAACTTACAACTTGGTTATAATCTTTTTTAGCAAAAAAAAACGCACTGTGCCTCAAAGAGGTACTAATGATTAAATGACAGTTGAAATAATGAACTGAAAAAACAGTTATTGCATCAAACTTTAAAACAACACAACTTTTAGCAAAGGTTTGTTCCCATTAGTAAAAAACAACACTAATTAAATTTGTACATAAGAAAACAAAACAACGTTTTTTATACACAGTCACTATAAGAATTCTCACAGCTCTGCTGAGAGAATTTACCTCCCTTCAAAGAAGTTTGAAGACCCCTGAGATCTGTCAGAGATGAACCGGATCATGCAGGAAATATAAAAGTAGCTGACTGGAATTTTTTGATGCGTAGCAAAGAGCGCCAAAAACGGCCCCTCCCTCTCCCACACAGCAGTGAAGAGAAACGAAACTGTCACAAATAAAGCAAAAAACTGCCAAGTGGAAAATAATGCCCAAATATTTATTCACACAGTACCTCAGCAATGTAAACGATTCTACATTCCAGCAAAAACGTTTAACATGAGAATAGTTATTAAAAGGATTAGTGACCTTTAACACAGTAGTTCCGGTGAAATACCATCCCCAGAATACTGAAGTGTATACATACATGTCATTTTAACGGTATGGCAGGCTTTTCTCATCAATTCCATTCAGAAAATAAAAACTGCCACATACCTCAATGCAGATTCATCTGCCCGCTGTCCCCTGATCTGAAGCCTTTACCTCCCTCAGATGGTCGAGAACAGCAATATGATCTTAACGACTCCGGTTAAAATCATAGTAAAAAATCTCTGTCAGATTCTTCCTCAAACTCTGCCAGAGAAGTAATAACACGCTCCGGTGCTATTTTAAAATAACAAACTTTTGATTGAAGTCATAAAAACTAAGTATAATCACCATAGTCCTCTCACACATCCTATCTAGTCGTTGGGTGCAAGAGAATGACTGGGACTGACGTAGAGGGGAGGAGCTATATGCAGCTCTGCTGGGTGAATCCTCTTGCATTTCCTGTTGGGGAGGAGTTATATCCCAGAAGTAATGATGACCCGTGGACTGATCACACATAACAGAAGAAAGCAGGGTTAAGTTGTGCAAATATATAAATATTAAAAACCTGGCTGGATCATATGGACTCTCATCGATAAGTATAAATTCAGTTTTCTTTCATAATATGATGAGAGTCCATAGGTGTCCATAACATGTGGGATACAATACCCAAACTGAGAGTTCATGTTAAGGACGGGTGGGACAAAATGATGGCAGTTCCTAATAGCCGGACACTGCGGCATGAAGGACTTTCCTACCAAAAGCAGATTCAGAAAAAAAGCATAAATATCAAAATGGTAAAATTTAGAAGAGGTATCGAGAGAAGACCAAGTTGCCGCCTTGCAAATCTGTTCCAAATCTGTTCCAAGGAGGCATAATTTTTGAGGGCCCAAGTAGTAAGTACAGAAATAGTACAATGAGCAGTTACTCTTTTTGGAGGTGGTTTTGTCACAAACAACTAAGCCTTACGAATGGTCTGCTTTAGCCATGATGCAAAGGCCATGTCTTTAGCCTTTTGACCCTTTCTGGGACATGAAATGTGGACAAATACGGTAGAAGTCTGTCTAAAATCTTTAGTTGCCTGAAGATAACATTTTAAGGCTCTGATTACATCCAAATTGTGTAGTAGGCGTTCCTTAGAGTTAGAAGGATTTGGGCACAGTGAAGGAACAACAATTTCCTGAATAATATTTTCTGAAGACACTACCTTTGGGAGGAAATCATTTAGTCCGGAGGACCGCTTTATCCAGATAAAAAAAACAAGACGGGATGATCAGAAGATAGAGCTGATGTAATTCAGAAACTCTTCTAGCGGAAGAAATGGCTAGAAGAAATAGAACCTTTTATGACAATAATTTTAGATCCAGAGTAGACATAGGTTCAAAGGGGGGGGCCTTGTAGAACACAAAGAACCAGATTAAAATTCCAAGGGGGAGAAACGGGCCTAATAACAAGGTGAATTCTCTCCAATGCTTATGTAACAAAATTGATCATGCCGAAATCTGACCCTTTAAAGAACTAGCCGATAGATAAATCCTTATCCAGTCCATCCTGAAGGAACAGCAGTGATGTTGTCTGACTGAAACTGAATGTATTTTTCCTGTTTGAGAAGGGGCCAAGACTGAAGGGCCCAAAGAATCGAACAAAGTTCTAGGATGTTGATAGGTAACCTCACCTCCTAAGGGGACCATACGCCCTGCGTCCTCCGGGTCTCTCAAATAGTGCCCCAACCCATCAGACTTGCATCCGTATTGAATATGGTATAGATAGAAAAGAAGCTCCAAAAGGTCAAATAGGGACTTTCCCTCCAATATGAGAGACATAGTTTGCCTGAAGAACTGAGATCTATCTGCTGTTCCAGCTGTTCCAGAACAACCTTTTGAACACTGTTGAAGCATGGAGAATTGGAGAGGACCAAGATGAAAGCGAACAAAACAGAATTTATGCTTACCTGATAAATTACTTTCTCCAACGGTGTGTCCGGTCCACGGCGTCATCCATTACTTGTGGAATATTCTCCTCCCCTACAGGGAATGGCAAGGAGAGCACACAGCAAGAGCTGTCCATATAGTCCCCCCTCTGGCTCCGCCCCCCCCAGTCATTCGACGGACGGTTAGGAGAAAAAGGAGAAACCATAGGGTGCCGTGGTGACTGTAGTGTATAGAGAAATACATTTTTCAAACCTGATTAAAAAACCAGGGCGGGCCGTGGACCGGACACACCGTTGGAGAAAGTAATTTATCAGGTAAGCATAAATTCTGTTTTCTCCAACATTGGTGTGTCCGGTCCACGGCGTCATCCATTACTTGTGGGAACCAATACCAAAGCTTTAGGACACGGATGAAGGGAGGCAGCAAATCAGGTTACCTAAACAGAAGGCACCACGGCTTGCAAAACCTTTCTCCCAAAAATAGCCTCCGAAGAAGCATAAGTATCAAATTTGTAGAATCTGGCAAAAGAGTGCAGAGAAGATCAAGTCTCTGCCTTACATATCTGATCAACAGAAGCCTCGTTCTTGAAGGCTCATGGGAAGCCACAGCCCTAGTAGAGCGAGCTGTGATTCGTTCAGGAGGCTGCCGTCCGGCAGTCTCATAAGTCAATTGGATAATACTTTTCTCGAAAGAAGAGAGGTAGCAGTAGCTTTTTGCCCTCTCCTCTTACTAGAGTAAATGACAAACAAAGATGAGGTTTGTCTAAAATCCTTTGTGGCTTCTAAATAGGACTTTAAAGCACGAACTACATCTAAATTGTGTAACAAACGTTCCTTCTTTGAAACTGGATTCGGACACAGATAAGGAACAAGTATTTCCTGGTTAACATTCTTGTTGGAACAACTAACACCACAAACTCCTCACCATCCCCGTGGAGATGCTACTAGTTCAGAGCGGCAAGGAGAATGACTGGGGGGGCGGAGCCAGAGGGGGGACTATATGGACAGCTCTTGCTGTGTGCTCTCCTTGCCATTCCCTGTAGGGGAGGAGAATATCCCACAAGTAATGGATGACGCTGTGGACCGGACACACCAATATTGGAGAAAGGTACTACATCTGACTGCTGCTACCATAAGTTCCACTACTTCCATACTTTGTGCTACAGATGGAGAATGAGCCATCTGTTAGGAACAACAGGCAGTCTGAAGTTTGGTTCTGCGAGTATCTGTGAGAAACAAGTGCACTCCCAGAAAATCCACCCTTGTGACTGGTGATAAAGAACTTTTGGGGACATTGATTTCCCATCCATGTTCCTGAAGGAAAAATACCATTCTGTAGGTATGAGCAGTAGCCAGAGAAAGAAACAGACCATGGACCAAAATATTGTCCAAATAAGGAGCAATGGAGATTCCTTGTGCTCTGATTACTGCTGAGAGAGCCCCTAATACCTTTGTGAAGATGTGTGGGGCGGTAGCCAAAGCGAAGGACCAAAAATTGGTAATGTTTGTTGAGAAACGCAAATCTTAGAAACTGGAAATGGTCCTTATGAATTGGAATGTGTAAGCATCATTTAAATCTATGGTTGTCATAAATTGACCTTCCTGAACTAGAGGCAAAATGGTACGGAAACTTTCCAATTTGAAAGAAGGTACGCAAACAAATTTGTTCAGAGTCTTTAGATGCCCTCCATCTTTGGGCCAATGAAGAGGTTGGAATAGAAATCCTGTCCCTGTTGAGAGCTTGGTACTGGTTCGATCCCTGCTCTGAACAGCCACCTTTACAGGATCTTTTGGAATGTGAGACCGATGAAACTGTTCCCAGGGAGGTCTGGTGCGAAAGCCTATGCGATAACCCTGTGATTTGATATTGAAAACCCAGGGATCCTGAACTGATTGAGGCCAGGCCGTCTGAAACTGAATCAATATGTCTCCTACCAGAAGATCTTCTCGACAGGGAGCAATCCCTTCATGTAGATTTCTGATTGGAATTGGGCTTTTTGTTAGGTTTGTTCTTAAACAAATTAGATCCTGGCTTCTAGGAAGGCTTGTAGGATTCAGACTTCTGGTTGGAAGGAGACTTTTGATCTCTAGGGGAGCAAAAGGAATAAAAATGATTTGTTTGTTTTTACTTCCACTTCTTGTCCAGAGGTAGAAAAGTCTCTCTTCCCTGTGACAGTTTTTATAATAGAATTAAATTCTGAACAAAAAAGCATCTTCCCTTCAAAACGGACTGATAATAGCCTTTTCTTAGAGCCCATATCAGCTGACCAAAATTAAAGCCATAAACCTCTCCTTAATAAAACAGCAATGGACATATTCTTGATATCAATTTTAATGATGTCAAAAAACGCATTACAAATGGAATCATTAGCCATCTTAAGGACTTTAATGCAGTTGTGAATATAGTCAGAAGATTGGTCAAAAACCATCTGGGAAAGAGAATCACACCAGAAAGGTGCCCCAGCGGCCACACACGTGATCGCTAGTGCAGGTTTAAGCTGAAGAGCTGATTAGGAAAATAATTTCATATGCAAGGATTCAGATTTGCAGTCCATTGGATCTCTAAACAAAGAACTATCCTCCATAGGAAAAGTAGTGCGTCTAGTTAAAGTGAAAACAGCCCCATCAACCTTAGGGTCTACTTCCCAGGCTGATAAATTATTTTTCTGAAAGTGGATATATTCTTTTGAACCTGTTAGAAGGTGCATAAGGAATGTCTGGTTTCTTCCATTCTTTGGCTATTTATTATGTAACCAAGTCAGGTGCTTCAAATGCCTTAGGTTTTTAAAGGTCCACCCAAAATGCCTAATTCAACTTATTTACAGGCTTAGAATACTCTGATTGGGTTATGATAGTTCTAAGGTATTCCAAACCTCCTGAAGCAGGAAGCAGATATGGTCCACTTTAAATTTAAATGTGGAATCAGTCTCTGACTCAGTTGATGGTTCAGGGTCCTCCAAGTAAATTTCACTCTCAGAAACCTCAGAAAATGACTCAGCCGAGTCAGCTTTGTAAGCTAGGTGGTAACTAAGCTTGGTGTATAGGATTCTGCATATTACAGGTAGTGTGAGGTAAATCTCCTGATTTTCGCTTACTTGGTATGGGGATAGCCGCTAAAAGCTCTGTCATAGTCTTTTGAAGATTGGTTTTTAGCTCTGGAGAATAATCAGTGGATTCCCCCTTGAGCCACATAAATAGGCATGGGCACTGAATGTCTACCAGGTGCCATAGTGACAGGATTATGAGCTGTAAACTGTACACAACTGGTTAATGTGGTTCACTGGAACAGTTTTGTATAATAAACAGGAATAATGGACTGCAGCATGCTCCTGGGCTGCACTATTTTCCCTAGGAGTCTCAACCAATGGGTCAGTCATATTAGATGGGGGTAAAGACATGACTCCAAAATGATAAGCAAAACACAGTAAATGGAAATAAAGATATATTCCAGAATTTTAAATAACAAGTGTATTCACTCAAAATACAACCAACAGCCTATACGTACACCTCAGAACCCCAGTAAGTCAGAAAAAAATGCAAATGGTTTACCTTCAGAAAAATTTCACCCACCCACCACCTCAGCAGCTCCTATGAGTGTACTCACCCATTTCCTGGACAAAGAAAGTTATAGAACTGGGCCCAGATAGCTTGCAAGGCCTGCAGACTGTCCCTGTGCAAATATCAGCCAGCCACTGATCCAGTGAGGGAGAGAAAAAAGAGCGACAAAGGGTGGGGGGCAAAGCCTGTAAGAAAAAACACCCAAAAACCCCCCCCAGATAAATAGTGAATTAAATGTTCTCCTTTAATTCCCCCTCTGTCTCCCACTCCAACCACATTCACAATGAGTTGCACTGTTAACTGCATAAGGCAGTTAGCGGTTTTCTTAAAGAGATAGTGCTGCATTTATTTTTTTTCTGAGGAAAAAAAGGAACCCAAGCCTTTTGAGTCTGAATTCCGCAATTTCTGGTGTTAAACATATAGGTAAAGCACTATGTGTAAAGTGTGTGAACCCGCAACTATGTAGTACCTATAAAAGGAAAGTACTAGAAATAGTTGCTGGGCTGTGTTTAGTGTCCGAGTCACTTACCTGGACTTCAGCACCCCTCCACTGTATCTTACCAGCTTGCTGACGCCTTTCTCCCTCACAGAATGCTGATCCAGTAGAGGGCCCATCAAGTGCAAGTAAATATGCTGCAGAGGATACTTAAGGTGGGAGGGATTAAAGCTTGTGAGGGAAATATATCCCACAGGATGTGAACACATATGGACTCTCATCATCTTATGAAAGAAAAAAATATTTCCATCCATCTCTTGATTCTTTGATTGCATTTTTGAAGATGAACTGTATCTTTTGAGATGTCATCCAAATACTTCTCTATATTCATTTATTTTAACTTGGGAAGAAATTGCAGAACTATGAGTGGGTTACAACTCGGACAGTCATGTCCATACCAGCTTCCATGTTGATGGTTCTCTGTTAGAGAATAAATTCCTCAAGGAGTTTTAGTGACAAACGGAAGCCTTAGATCACACATACACAGTAATTATTGGTTTCCTGTGTTTGCATTCTATCTATATCTTGTTTTTAGGAATACTTGTGTTTTTCCTGCATGTTTAATATTAAAAACCTTAACAGAGAAGGCAAATTTACCAAATCACAGACATTTGCTTTTTGTAACTTTGCAGTGTGTCACTATCCCTAATATTTGCTCACCTTATTCTGGTTCCTTATGTAAAACACACTAAAGATGTCATACCATTGAGATCTAAATATACTTTGCTTAACCCTTTGAGTGCTAAGCACTTCCCACCTGGGTAATAAGATTTTTTTTTTTTTTTTTACTTTTTTCTTTCTTTCAGACCCCCACTTATACTATTGGAAAGGTTAGACGATTACCTTTCCAACAGTGGGTCTTGGGGGTCTGTAGCTGCTTAGATGCCTGAGATACAGGCTTCTAAGCAGCATGCCCCCTGCTCTTATACGTAACATTGTTAAGTATAAATAAAGTTGCGTAGTGACATCACCTTATTGCGCGTGCCATCATCGCGTATCACGTGAAGCCCTGGCGATGCCTGTCACTATGCAGGCCCGATCGCCGTGGTAGGAGCGAGTGGGAGCCCCCAGATCTCCCTCAAGGTGGGAGAGTGCTCATGACGGCTCTGAGCCGTCATTAGCACCAGAGTGAGAAACTCTGTGACGGCTCAGAGCCGTCATTAGCACTGAAAGGGTTAAAGGGATAGTCTACACCAAAATTGTTATTGTTTAAAAATATATATAACTCCTTTACTACCCATTCCCCAGCTTTGGACAACCAACAATGTCATATTGATATACTTTATAACATTTAAACCTCTGAATTCTAAGCCACTAGAGACTGCCTCTTATCACATGCTTGTTTATTAGCTTTTCACAACAAGAGACTGCTAATCCATGTGGGCCATATAGATAACATTGTGATCTCTCCCGTGGAGTTGTGGCTGACACTACACTAATTGGCTAAAATGCAAGTCAATTGATATAAAATAAATAGCCATGTGATATAACTTCAGGTTTGCTTTAAGTTATATTCTACGTTCATTATTCTGAAATGTCCTTTTCCCCTCTTCATCCCTTTCTTCTTAACTAAAAACTAACATAACGATCAAAGAGGAGAAATGATGCTTGGATATGGGATACCTTAAAACTTACTAAACCAATTAGATATTTTCACACAATAGCAGAAGAATATAAAAGGGACAGTCTACTCCAAAAATTGTATTGTTTAAAAATATATATAACCCCTTTATTACCCATTCCCCAGTTTTGCACAGCCAACATTTGAGGGACATAAGTCCACATGATTTTCAGTTGTGAATCGAAGCATTTTCCAATAATTAAAGGGACAGTCTAGGCCAAAATAAACTTTCATGATTCAGATAGAGCATGTCATTTTAAACAATTTTCCAATTTACTTTTATCACCAATTTTGCTTTGTTCTCTTGGTATTCTTAGCTGAAAGCTTAACCTAGGAGGTTCATATGCTAATTTCTTAGACCTTGAAGCCCACCTCTTTCAGATTGCATTTTAACATTTTTTCACCACTAGAGGGTGTTAGTTCACATATTTCATATAGATAACCCTGTGCTCGTGCACGTGAAGTAATCTGGGAGCAGGCACTGATTGGCTAGACTGCAAGTCTAGCAAAAGAACTGAAAAAGGGGCAGTTTGCAGAGGCTTAGATACAAGATAATCGCAGAGGTTAAAAGTATATTATTATAACTGTGTTGGTTATGCAAAACTGGGAAATGGGTAATAAAGGGATTATCTATCTTTTAAAACAATAAAAATTCTGGTGTAGACTGTCCCTTAAAGTTTTAGCAGAAATGATAACCTTTACTGAGCAGATACAGCACCTGCTAAGAAGCATGCTATTACTGGCTAAGTAGCTGCAGTGTTTGCATGAGGCTACATGGTGCATATGTAACTGTCAAAACTTTTAGCAGAAGCATTTTTGCAAATACATATGATGCTTCTTTTCAAAGCTGAGATGCATTTATGTTTGTTTATATATTTTATGTTCCTTTAAATGGAAATCCATAAATGTTTTGTGTACATGTGAAGTGAAATCATTCCACTGAAATTTAAACTCAAGAAGCATCCATCTGTCTTAAAATGAAAGTACTAATTAAATGGTCCCTCCAGAGTAGCCTTCCTGACACAAGGAGTGGAAAAACCTTATTCTCAAGAGACTGTATTGTACAAGATCCCACACACATCTCTCAAAAAAGACCACTGTGCTACACTAACATTTGGTAAGGTAAGTGGTTGAATAATGCAGTACAAAAACACTGTATAGCTGCAGCACACAAAGCTGACACTAAACACTGAAGGGTAAGTATGTTTCAGCTTTAGTATACTTTTTAATAGAATTATGCTAAATCTTATCACTGCAGGAAACCAGACTGCACATAAACGAATGTGTGTGATACGAAGCAAGGAACAGATGTTCAGGGAATCAGATGGAATATTTCCCAAGAACAGATAGCAGGAGGGATAGCACAGTCCAACGTATGCAAACTCAGGAAGTTTCCCAGAGTTGTGGCCTCCCCAAAGGGGACACTGACGTGTGCAAGATCATCCGGGCTTCCTGTGATCCTTGGGAGCAAATACAAGGTCGACATTGCACATATATCAGTGGTAATATCATTTCATCTCTTTCCCACTACCAGTTTTAAGATTTGTCTAAAATACCCCAAATCAGCATCCAATACCTCACACAAAGGTCCCCTAATATCAGCACCAAATATCTCCACAAATTTCCCCCTAATACCAGCACCAAATATCTCACACAAAGATCCCCTAATATCAGCACCAAATATCTCCACAAAAGTCCCCTAATATCAGAACCAAATATCTCACACAAAGATCCCCTAATATCAGCACCAAATATCTCCACAAATGTCCGCTAATATCAGCACCAAATATCTCCACAAATGTCCGCTAATATCAGCACCAAATATCTCCACAAATGTCCCCTATTATCAGCACCAGATATCTCCACAAATGTCCCTAATACCAGCACATAATATCTCACACAAAGGTCCCCTAATATCAGCACCAAATATCTCCACAATTGTCCCCCTAATACCAGCACCAAATATCTCCACAAATGTTCCCTAAAACCAGCACCATATATCTCACACAAAGGTCCCCTAATACCAGTGCCAATATTGCTACAAAAAACTTAAATTATGCTTACCTGATAATTTTCTTTTCTTCAGATGGAAAGAGTCCACAGCTGCATTCATTACTTTTGGGAATTCAGAACCTGGCCACCAGGAGGAGGCAAAGACACCCCAGCCAAAGGCTTAAAGACCCCTCCCACTTCCCCCATCTCCCAGTAATTATTTGCCTTTCATCCCAGGAGGTTGGCAGAGAAGTGTCAGAAGTTTTGATAGTCTCTTATGGAGGATAGTACTCTTCGGAATGGGACTGGAGTTTTTAAGTAGTCCTGTCAGCCTCTCAGTGAGAGCCTGGATGAAAGTTAGAGTCCGGAGATGCAGAGAGTCTTTCTGCGAAACCATCCAAACTCATGTTAACAGCTCCACCAGCAATCAGCGTTGACGAGTTTCGCTGCCTGCTTTCTTCTCTCAAGTCCATATCAGAAGCGATGCTACTATCTGTCACACTTGAAGGGCCGTGTTCCTGTTCCACGGCGTAGATTCTGGTAAGATCGTTTCATTTTACTTTCCTCATACTGCTATATAACTGTTTATCCGAGAGGGGCTACAACCTTTCGGGGATAACTTTAACACAGGGTCTCAGTAAGACTCCTTCCCTAATACCAGTGCCAATATTACTACAAAAATCCCCTTATACCAGAACATATCCCCACAAATATCCTCTAATACCAATACCAACATCCTCATAAAGGTACCCTAATACCAACACCATAGCAACATAAATGCCCTTTAATACCGGCACCAATATCTATACAGGTTGCCTAATACTAACACAGTATCTAAAGACCCTCTTACACCAGAACTAACATCCTCACAAAAGTTCCTAATACCAATGCCGATATCTCTACAAACATATTGAATAACCGTCCCATATCTCCACAAAGATTCCCTCATACCAACTCAATATGCTCACAAGCTCACTTAATACCAGCCCCTATCCCCAGCTTTGAGAGCAATAACCATCCTATTGTAGTTGTACCCAACAGTTTAATGTCCCTTTAATGAATATACAGCCTTCACAAGGTGTGTTCAAAGTCAGTGATGGCCAACTTTCTAGCACATAGAGGCGGCTAAGTAATATCTTAAAATACCTCAAGGACTGCATATACATTTATGTCCATTAAACAAATAATATATTTCCTAAAAAGTGTCCATTGGCACATTGCCAGAGTTAGGTAAGGTTCCTGGGTGCCCTCTGTATGCTCTTCTACCCTACAGATGGTTTTCTTGAGTTGTGGTCACCCCAAAGCACACATTTTTAGTTGCATTATTATTAATTTATTTTTTTAAACTAGGGCAAAAAAACTGACACAGAATGCTAATTCTGCACAAACTAGTGTCAAGGGCTGCATGTAGCCCTCGGGTTGCCAGTTGGCCATCCCTTTTCTAAAGTATATAAATCAGCACAGGACACAGTGGCAAAAGCAAGCTGTATAGAGTTGAGTAAGAAAAATATAAAAAAAATAAAAATAGTTGACACAATAGTAAAAAAGTGAATGCGTGATTCAAAAAACAATATGTAAAAATAAAAAGTGAACTAACACCTTTAAATTCCTTAATTCAAAATTCACTCCGGGTTTAGCACAGGTAAATGAGATATAAAGTGAAAGTAAATCCTAGCATTTTACAAATGCTAGGATTGACTTTTGAAACAAATAAACCTGACTTTTATTCATGAAGTATAAGATAGAAGAAAGCTCCTTTATTTGTTTCAACCGATCAACGTTTTTAGCTGCTACAGCAGCCCACGGCTAAAAAAATGTTTTGCTAAGAGGTGATGTTTTTAACTCTTAGCCAATAGCCATGCGGTAAATCCGCCTTGGCGCCCGTGACAAGCCCTAATCCTCCGACGTACGTTTCACTGTTTTCTATACAGCTTTCTCAAGAAGTGAAAATGTACTCCTACAGAACTGCACTGAATAAGTAAAAGTAACCATTGGAGGCATACCCTACCAGTTATCCAAAGTCTATCATTCTTTTCAGTAATGCCCATGGAAAACCTCAAGTGACAAATATTCCTGCATGGTATGACCATAAAAGGTGTGGACCCTTAAGGTTCTGCCCCAGATGCAGAACAAACATACATTATTATGCATACAACAGGTTTAGATTACTATACAAACATTACTGCAAAGAAATCTACAGGATTGATGCACTGTGCTCTGTATAACATAAATATATATTGGCCCTTAATAAACATATATTAAAACAATAAAGACGCACATAGCTCTGCTCTAAACATGAAACAAACAAGCTAAACCCTGAAATGAAGTTAAATATACTGGTATACACATTTCATACACTACATACAATGTTCCACACCAAACTAATGTGTCCTGTTCTGTAATAAACAGATGCAAAAATGCTGCACCACAGTGCCTGGCTGTGAAATGCTATAAAAAAGCTCTGAGATAAGAGGCAGTCTGTAGTGGCTTAGAAACAGGCAGAGATTTAGAGGTTTAAATGTTATAAAGTATATTAATATAACAATGTTGGTTGTGCAAAGATAAGGGAATGTGTAGTAAAGGAGTTATCTATCTTTTTTAAACAATAACATTTTTTGTAGAGTAGACTGTCTCTTTAACAAAGTCTAGGCACCTCGGCTCCTTAAAGGGATACTAAACCCAAAATTTGTTTTCATGATTCAGATAGAGCAGCAATTTTTAAGGGACATTATACACTCATTTTTTCTTTGCATAAATGTTTTGTAGATGATCTATTTATATAGCCCATAAAGTTTTTTTTTTGTTTTTTTTAAATTAATAGTTTTGCTTATTTTTAAATAACATTGCTCTGATTTTCAGACTCCTAACCAAGCCCCAAAGTTTTATGAGAATACCGTCAGCTACCTACTCCAGCTTGCTCCTGTTTGTGTAAAGGGTCTTTTTATATGCAAAAGAAGGGGGAGGGGGAGTGTCTTATTTCCCACTTGCAGTGGGCTTTACAGCTACCTTTTCAACAGAGCTAAACTGAGAGCTTCTAAGTGAGTTTTTAAACAGTTTTATACTGGATTTTTACATCAGTATCTGTGCATCTTATTCTTAATAGTAGTGTCTATAACATGTAGTTATATGAAAATGAGTGCATACTGTCCCTTTAAGCAACTTTCTAATTTACTCCTATTATCAATTTCTTTTCGTTCACTTACTATCTTTATTTGAAAAAGAAGGCATCTATGCTTCTTTTTTGGTTCAGGACTCTGGACAGCACTTTTTATTGGTGGATAAAATTATTCACCAATCAGCAAGAACAACCCAGGTTGTTCACCAAAAATAGGCCGGCATCTAAACTTATATTCTTGCATTTCAAATAAAGATACCAAGAGAATGAAGAAAATTTGATAATAGGAGTAAATTAGAAAGTTGCTTAAAATTTCATGCTCTATAAGAATCACAAAAGAAAAAATTTGGGTTCAGTGTCCCTTTAATAGTTAGTACTGCATCCTAATGTTTACACATCCTGCATAAAAACTTTACCTGTATGGCTGACTCCTCAGTATTTTGGATGGCTCATAAGCCGTGTACTTCAATACATTAGCAGATGCATGCTGCTCTGGTGCTCAGCAGCGCTCCTTTGTCTGCGCAGAGCAGGTCACCAATGTATAGTGCAAAGCAAGGTGTATCTGAAGAACCAAATAGATACGCACTTCTCTGCATCCAACTCTGCATGGAACAAAAGCTCCATTGCTTTTTAAGGAACAGATACAAACTGCCCAGTAAGAAAACAGAGATTCATAGTGATCTAAATGACACAAATGAACACACATGTGAATAAAGAGGTACAAACTAATCTATATTACTAACCAATCGTTGCTCTGTACTAGTTATGCACTGCTCTGCACCAGAAAGGCAGTCTACCTTGCTTCAGACACAAGCTGTTCTGTAACAAACAGCTACAGACTGACTTGCACAACAGCACAGACAATAGTCTATGGTAAAGCATGCACATTACAGTGCATCAGAAGCACAACACTAGTCTCACTGCAGCAAATGCATGGAAACAGTCTTTGGATGATATGAAGCAAATAATGTAATAACATTGTCAACCTAAGGACTCTGGCACATCATTTATCTTCATTAACGTTAAATCCAGCCATTGTTCCACTGATTCTCTAATATTCACAAAAGGACACTTGGTGTCAATGTTAAAGAATATTTAATAAAGGAGCAGTATCTTAACTGTAATATATGATGGTTGTCTCAGAGACACAATGTTCCAGTATAAGGAATATCTGACACAAGCATATGCATTCAGCTGCAGCCAATTTAGTCCAGTCACCCAGACATCAACACTTTCCATTTTTTCTAATATTAGTTATTGAGAAATCAGCAGGTACCAATATTTTGCTAGCTGGGTAGCATTGTGTTGTAGCTGGTTGGGGGCAGTGTAATATTTTCTAATATTATATTTTCTACTATCCAAAGCACAAATGATTTGCATAATTTAACATAAATGTATTGTAATGATAATTTGTCCATAAAAAAATTGAACATTTTTAATATTAGCTTAATATTGGCTAAAAGTGAATATATATGCCTGTGTGTATATCGTTATTTATTTTGGTCTGCTTTTACCCATATGCCAGTAGGTGTAAACATGAATTGGCATACATTTTCTGGGTAAAAGCATGTGTGTTTATATTGTGTTTGCTTAAAGTGTCTGTAAACATGTATGTTTGTCTGTGTACCGGTTTGTGTATATGTGTATTTCCTTATTTACACACTGCCATGTATAAAAGGTGCTGCTTTAGAGTCACATTTACTGGTTCTCGGCTCCACACCACAGAGGTCGTGCTATGTCAACATTACACTCTATTATTGTCATTGCAAGTCTAGTTGTCTTGTGTCACACTATTTCTGCTGCAGCACATAATGTTTCTGCCATACTTCACTCCTCTTCGTGCACGTTCCTGTGCTGGAGGGATTTTAGAGATTCATTTCAAATAATTAAGAGTTCGGCTAACGGGAGGGAGGGGGATGGGCCATGTGATGTTGTTTCCATGGCAACACCTGGAAAGAGCAAGGGGCTTCAAAAGCCGGTCAAGAACAACAAATACTCGTGCAACAGTCTGAGTGATAAAGGGGGATTAGGGAATTACTGAGTGCATAGCCTAGGATGGCAATGTAGTGTGTTCTATATTAGGTATTCAAAGCAATGAATAGATCACGAACCTCGTCCTTAACTTCTAAGTTCAAAACCCACTACATGTCCTCCAGTACAAGCCTTGTACATTAACAATGTTCTCTGTTACTGATACACCCAACCGCGCTCAGATTAATATCCCCCCTAAGAAACCTGAATATTCTGCCCCGCAGGACTTTTAGCATGCAGCATATCTATATTATCAGATGTGGTATAAAATACATACTTTGTTACTGGGCCTGCATTTATAATCTATAATGAAGGCCAACATCACATCAGTATCCACCATAACAGATCCTGCTCCCCATGCTTATCTATATACTAGTACTGCAGGCCATGCACATCCTACAGCACAGTTTCATCACCACATCCTTCAATACAGGTCTTTCAGACTCTCTCTGTGCTCTGTTAAAGATGCCACACCCAGTGTTCTCTTCAGGACCCTTATGATGGGTGCACCATACAGCTGATCTTACTGGCCACCCAGCTAAAATTTAAATCAGTACAGCGTATTCAGTTCAAATGAGGTAATATTAAAACTTTTCAATGTTTATTACACAAGTTATAATTAAATAAAATGATGTAAATGAGGCCATTAATTTATGCTTTAGATACAGGAAAATGTTATAAAATTTACAATGTATTACACTGCCCCCACCAGCTACTAAATAATGCCACCCGGCTGGCATCATTTTCAGTGGAGAATACTGTAATCCATAACTGTACCCTCCGGTACAGGACTTAAACCCCATGTATAGCTCCCAGTAAACGTTCTATGATTAGCCCATTTCATCCAAATCCCCTCCATAAACTGATATCTCAGAACCTATAGCATAGACCAACAGCAGATAAGACCAGAAGGCCCATATAGTTTTAGTTTTCTAATTTCCAGAGAGGTTAGTTTAGTTCATCAGGCTTGAGCATATCCAATAGATTGTAGACTTCATGACCGACCTTGACTAACAAAGGGTGATAGGTCAACATGATCACTAGAAATCAAAACCCAGATACTTCCAAACTACCACAAAAGCATATCTGCATACATCCTTCCCAAATACCAGCCCACACACCAGAGGACCATATTTTCAAGTCCAAATCCAAAAGGCTGGTTCATTCCATGTGGCTGAATCAAGCAAGTGGGGATAAGGGATGTCATGAAGTAGTCTGAGCAGCAGGAATTGCTTCCCTCTCTGACTGTCTAGCAGGCAATGTCCCAGAGTTGATCAATGTCATTTTTGTAACTGAGCTTACTTGAAAGGTTGCCTGCTGACGAAAATTTCACTTTTTTTTCTATTTGTATGGATATTTATCTAAGAATTGTTAATGGGACATAAAAACAGAATTTATGTTTACCTGATAAATTTCTTTCTCCAACGGTGTGTCCGGTCCACGGCGTCATCCTTACTTGTGGGATATTCTCTTCCCCAACAGGAAATGGCAAAGAGCCCAGCAAAGCTGGTCACATGATCCCTCCTAGGCTCCGCCTACCCCAGTCATTCGACCGACGTTAAGGAGGAATATTTGCATAGGAGAAACCATATGGTACCGTGGTGACTGTAGTTAAAGAAAATAAAATATCAGACCTGATTAAAAAAACCAGGGCGGGCCGTGGACCGGACACACCGTTGGAGAAAGAAATTTATCAGGTAAACATAAATTCTGTTTTCTCCAACATAGGTGTGTCCGGTCCACGGCGTCATCCTTACTTGTGGGAACCAATACCAAAGCTTTAGGACACGGATGAAGGGAGGGAGCAAATCAGGTCACCTAAATGGAAGGCACCACGGCTTGCAAAACCTTTCTCCCAAAAATAGCCTCAGAAGAAGCAAAAGTATCAAACTTGTAAAATTTGGTAAAAGTGTGCAGTGAAGACCAAGTCGCTGCCCTACATATCTGATCAACAGAAGCCTCGTTCTTGAAGGCCCATGTGGAAGCCACAGCCCTAGTGGAATGAGCTGTGATTCTTTCGGGAGGCTGCCGTCCGGCAGTCTCGTAAGCCAATCTGATGATGCTTTTAATCCAAAAAGAGAGAGAGGTAGAAGTTGCTTTTTGACCTCTCCTTTTACCTGAATAAACAACAAACAAGGAAGATGTTTGTCTAAAATCCTTTGTAGCATCTAAATAGAATTTTAGAGCGCGAACAACATCCAAATTGTGCAACAAACGTTCCTTCTTTGAAACTGGTTTTGGACACAGAGAAGGTACGATAATCTCCTGGTTAATGTTTTTGTTAGAAACAACTTTTGGAAGAAAACCAGGTTTAGTACGTAAAACCACCTTATCTGCATGGAACACCAGATAAGGAGGAGAACACTGCAGAGCAGATAATTCTGAGACTCTTCTAGCAGAAGAAATCGCAACTAAAAACAAAACTTTCCAAGATAATAACTTAATATCAACGGAATGTAAGGGTTCAAACGGAACCCCCTGAAGAACTGAAAGAACTAAATTGAGACTCCAAGGAGGAGTCAAAGGTTTGTAAACAGGCTTGATTCTAACCAGAGCCTGAACAAAGGCTTGAACATCTGGCACAGCTGCCAGCTTTTTGTGAAGTAATACCGACAAGGCAGAAATCTGTCCCTTCAGGGAACTTGCAGATAATCCTTTTTCCAATCCTTCTTGAAGGAAGGATAGAATCCTAGGAATCTTAACCTTGTCCCAAGGGAATCCTTTAGATTCACACCAACAGATATATTTTTTCCAAATTTTGTGGTAAATCTTTCTAGTCACAGGCTTTCTGGCCTGAACAAGAGTATCGATCACAGAATCTGAGAATCCTCGCTTCGATAAAATCAAGCGTTCAATCTCCAAGCAGTCAGCTGGAGTGAAACCAGATTCGGATGTTCGAACGGACCCTGAACAAGAAGGTCTCGTCTCAAAGGTAGCTTCCAAGGTGGAGCCGATGACATATTCACCAGATCTGCATACCAAGTCCTGCGTGGCCACGCAGGAGCTATCAAGATCACCGACGCCCTCTCCTGCTTGATCCTGGCTATCAGCCTGGGGATGAGAGGAAATGGCGGGAACACATAAGCTAGTTTGAAGGTCCAAGGTGCTACTAGTGCATCCACTAGAGCCGCCTTGGGATCCCTGGATCTGGCCCCGTAGCAAGGAACTTTGAAGTTCTGACGAGAGGCCATCAGATCCATGTCTGGAATGCCCCACAGGTGAGTGACTTGGGCAAAGATTTCCGGATGGAGTTCCCACTCCCCCGGATGCAATGTCTGACGACTCAGAAAATCCGCTTCCCAATTTTCCACTCCTGGGATGTGGATAGCAGACAGGTGGCAGGAGTGAGACTCCGCCCAAAGAATAATTTTGGTTACTTCTTCCATCGCTAGGGAACTCCTTGTTCCCCCCTGATGGTTGATGTACGCAACAGTCGTCATGTTGTCTGATTGAAACCGTATGAACCTGGTCCTCGCAAGCTGGGGCCAGGCCTGGAGCGCATTGAATATCGCTCTCAGTTCCAGAATATTTATCGGTAGAAGAGATTCTTCCCGAGACCAAAGACCCTGAGCTTTCAGGGATCCCCAGACCGCGCCCCAGCCTATCAGACTGGCGTCGGTCGTGACAATGACCCACTCTGGTCTGTGGAACATCATCCCTTGAGACAGATTGTCCAGGGACAGCCACCAACGGAGTGAGTCTCTGGTCCTCTGATTTACTTGCATCTTCGGAGACAAGTCTGTATAGTCCCCATTCCACTGACTGAGCATGCACAGTTGTAATGGTCTTAGATGAATGCGCGCAAAAGGAACTATGTCCATCGCCGCCACCATCAACCCGATCACTTCCATGCACTGAGCTATGGAAGGAAGAGGAACGGAATGAAGTATCCGACAAGAGTCCAGAAGCTTTGTTTTTCTGGCCTCTGTTAGAAAGATCCTCATTTCTAAGGAGTCTATAATTGTTCCCAAGAAGGGAACCCTTGTTGACGGGGATAGAGAACTCTTTTCCACGTTCACTTTCCAGCCGTGAGATCTGAGAAAGGCCAGGACAATGTCCGTGTGAGCCTTTGCTTGAGGAAGGGACGACGCTTGAATCAGAATGTCGTCCAGGTAAGGTACTACTGCAATGCCCCTTGGTCTTAGCACCGCTAGAAGGGACCCTAGTACCTTTGTGAAAATCCTTGGAGCAGTGGCTAATCCGAAAGGAAGCGCCACGAACTGGTAATGTTTGTCCAGGAATGCAAACCTTAGGAACCGATGATGTTCCTTATGGATAGGAATATGTAGATACGCATCCTTTAAATCCACCGTGGTCATAAATTGACCTTCCTGGATGGAAGGAAGGATAGTTCGAATGGTTTCCATCTTGAACGATGGGACCTTGAGAAATTTGTTTAAGATCTTGAGATCTAGGATTGGTCTGAACGTTCCCTCTTTTTTGGGAACTATGAACAGATTGGAGTAGAACCCCATCCCTTGTTCTCTTAATGGAACAGGATGAATTACTCCCATTTTTAACAGGTCTTCTACACAATGTAAGAACGCCTGTCTTTTTATGTGGTCTGAAGACAACTGCGACTTGTGGAACCTCCCCCTTGGGGGAAGTCCCTTGAATTCCAGAAAATAACCCTGGGAGACTATTTCTAGCGCCCAAGGATCCAGAACATCTCTTGCCCAAGCCTGAGCGAAGAGAGAGAGTCTGCCCCCCACCAGATCCGGTCCCGGATCGGGGGCCAATATTTCATGCTGTCTTGGTAGCAGTGGCAGGTTTCTTGGCCTGCTTTCCCTTGTTCCAGCCTTGCATTGGTCTCCAAGCTGGCTTGGCCTGAGAAGTATTACCCTCTTGCTTAGAGGACGTAGCACCTTGGGCTGGTCCGTTTTTACGAAAGGGACGAAAATTAGGTCTATTTTTTGCCTTGAAGGGCCGATCCTGAGGAAGGGCGTGGCCCTTACCCCCAGTGATATCAGAGATAATCTCTTTCAAGTCAGGACCAAACAGCGTTTTCCCCTTGAAAGGAATGTTTAGTAGCTTGTTCTTGGAAGACGCATCAGCCGACCAAGATTTCAACCAAAGCGCTCTGCGCGCCACAATAGCAAACCCAGAGTTCTTAGCCGCTAACTTAGCCAATTGCAAAGAGGCGTCTAGAGTGAAAGAATTAGCCAATTTGAGAGCATTGATTCTGTCCATAATCTCCTCATAAGGAGGAGAGTCACTATCGAGCACCTTAAGCAGTTCATCAAACCAGAAATATGCGGCTGTAGTGACAGGGACAATGCATGAAATGGGTTGTAGAAGGTAACCCTGCTGAACAAACATCTTTTTAAGCAAACCTTCTAATTTTTTATCCATAGGATCTTTGAAAGCACAACTATCCTCTATGGGAATAGTGGTGCGTTTGTATTAAAGTAGAAACCGCTCCCTCGACCTTGGGGACTGACTGCCATAAGTCCTTTCTGGGGTCGACCATAGGAAACAATTTTTTAAATATGGGGGGAGGGACGAAAGGAATACCGGGCCTTTCCCATTCTTTATTAACAATGTCCGCCACCCGCTTGGGTATAGGAAAAGCTTCTGGGAGCCCCGGCACCTCTAGGAACTTGTCCATTTTACATAGTTTCTCTGGGATGACTAAATTTTCACAATCATCCAGAGTGGATAATACCTCCTTAAGCAAAATGCGGAGATGTTCCAATTTAAATTTAAATGTAATCACATCAGATTCAGCCTGCTGAGAAATGTTCCCTAAATCAGTAATTTCTCCCTCAGACAAAACCTCCCTGGCCCCCTCAGATTGGGTTAGGGGCCCTTCAGAGATATTAATATCAGCGTCGTCATGCTCTTCAGTAACTAAAACAGAGCAGCCACGCTTACGCTGACAAGGGTTCATTTTGGCTAAAATGTTTTTGACAGAATTATCCATTACAGCCGTTAATTGTTGCATAGTAAGGAGTATTGGCGCGCTAGATGTACTAGGGGCCTCCTGAGTGGGCAAGACTCGTGTAGACGAAGGAGGGAATGATGCAGTACCATGCTTACTCCCCTCACTTGAGGAATCATCTTGGGCATCATTGTCATTATCACATAAATCACATTTATTTAAATGAATAGGAATTCTGGCTTCCCCACATTCAGAACACAGTCTATCTGGTAGTTCAGACATGTTAAACAGGCATAAACTTGATCAGAAAGTACAAAAAACGTTTTAAAATAAAACCGTTACTGTCACTTTAAATTTTAAACTGAACACACTTTATTACTGCAATTGCGAAAAAACATGAAGGAATTGTTCAAAATTCACCAAATTTTCACCACAGCGTCTTAAAGCCTTGAAAATATTGCACACCAATTTTGGAAGCTTTAACCCTTAAAATAACGGAACCGGAGCCGTTTTAAGCTTTAAACCCCTTTACAGTCCCTGGTATCTGCTTTGCTGAGACCCAACCAAACCCACAGGGGAATACGATACCAAATGACGCCTTCAGAAGTCTTTTATAAGTATCAGAGCTCCTCTCACATGCGACTGCATGCCATGCCTCTCAAAAACAAGTGCGCAACACCGGCGCGAAAATGAGACTCTGCCTATGCTTTGGGAAAGCCCCTAAAGAATAAGGTGTCTAAAACAGTGCCTGCCGATATTATTAAATCAAAATACCCAGAATAAATGATTCCTCAAGGCTAAATAAGTGTTAATATCAATCGATTTAGCCCAAAAAAAGTCTACAGTTTAAATAAGCCCTTGTGAAGCCCTTATTTACAATCGTAATAAACATGGCTTACCGGATCCCATAGGGAAAATGACAGCTTCCAGCATTACATCGTCTTGTTAGAATGTGTCATACCTCAAGCAGCAAGAGACTGCAAACTGTTCCCCCAACTGAAGTTAATTGCTCTCAACAGTCCTGTGTGGAACAGCCATGGATTTTAGTTACGGTTGCTAAAATCATTTTCCTCATACAAACAGAATTCTTCATCTCTTTTCTGTTTCTGAGTAAATAGTACGTACCAGCACTATTTGAAAATAACAAACTCTTGATTGAATAATGAAAAACTACAGTTAAACACTAAAAAACTCTAAGCCATCTCCGTGGAGATGTTGCCTGTACAACGGCAAAGAGAATGACTGGGGTAGGCGGAGCCTAGGAGGGATCATGTGACCAGCTTTGCTGGGCTCTTTGCCATTTCCTGTTGGGGAAGAGAATATCCCACAAGTAAGGATGACGCCGTGGACCGGACACACCTATGTTGGAGAAAGGCTGAATTTTAAATACAAAAGGTGGCCCTCGTTTAACAACGGTTCAATTTACACCGTTTCAGAATAACAACCTTTTTTCCAGTCATGTGACTTGTGTTGCAGCACAGCCAAGCAAGCTGAAATTAATCAGTTTAACCAGACCTGAGCTATCGAGCAGATTTCAAAGGAACAATATCTTCCTGTCTATAAAACAGTCCAGATTGGAATGCATAGAAAGAACTGTTTGCATAAAAATGCAAGTGAAGTCTGTGTTGTGTGTTTATTTTATTAGGTTTATAATGCTGTTTAGCAAATGTTATTGTTCATTTAACTTAGTTTAATTAAATATTCTGTGTTGTGTGATTATTTTATTAGGTTTATAATGCTGTTTAGCATTTAAAATCTTCATTTCAAAGCTTTAAAAATAATGTATTAGGTGTTACTTATGACAATTTTGAGAGGGGCCTGGAACCTATCTCCCTCACTTCCCATTGACTTACATTATAAACTGGGTATCATTTTACAACGGTTTCTATTTACAACCATTCCTTCTGGAACTTAACCCCGGCGTAAACTGAGGGCTACCTGTACCTTCATTGAAAGGGATAATAAAGTAAAAAACATAATTTATGCTTAGCTGATAAATTTATTTCTCTTGTAGTGTATCCAGTCCACGGATCATCCATTACTTATGGGATATTAACTCCTCCCCAACAGGAAGTGCAAGAGGATTCACCCAGCAGAGCTGCTATATAGCTCCTCCCCTAACTGCCATTACCAGTCATTCGACCGAAAACATGCAGAGAAAGGAAAACCATAGGGTGCAGTGGTGACTGTAGTTTAATGGAAAAATTATCTGCCTTAAAGTGACAGGGCGGGCCGTGGACTGGATACACTACAAGAGAAATAAATTTATCAGGTAAGCATAAATTATGTTTTCTCTTGTTAAGTGTATCCAGTCCACGGATCATCCATTACTTATGGGATACCAATACCAAAGCTAAAGTACACGGATGACGGGAGGGACAGGAAGGCTCTTTATACGGAAGGAACCACTGCCTGAAGAACCTTTCTCCCAAAAACAGCCTCCGAAGAAGCAAAAGTGTCAAATTTGTAAAATTTGGAAAAAGTATGAAGAGAAGACCAAGTTGCAGTCTTGCAAATCTGTTCAACAGAAGCCTCATTCTTAAAGGCCCAAGTGGAAGCCACAGCTCTAGTAGAATGTGCTGTAATTCTTTCAGGAGGCTGCTGTCCAGCAGTCTCATAGGCTAACCGTATTATGCTACGAAGCCAAAAGGAGAGAGAGGTAGCCGAAGCTTTTTGACCTCTCCTCTGACCAGAATAAACGACAAACAGGGAAGACGTTTGTCGAAAATCCTTAGTTGCCTGTAGATAAAATTTTAGGGCACGGACTACATCTAGATTGTGTAGCAGACGTTCCTTTTTCGAAGAAGGATTAGGACACAAAGATGGAACCACAATCTCTTGATTGATATTCCTGTTAGTGACCACCTTAGGTAGGAACCCAGGTTTAGTACGCAGAACTACCTTGTCTGAATGAAAAATCAGATAAGGAGAATCACAATGTAAGGCAGATAACTCAGAGACTCTTCGAGCCGAGGAAATCGCCATTAAAAACAGAACTTTCCAAGATAACAACTTGATATCAATGGAATGAAGGGGTTCAAACGGAACCCCCTGTAAAACATTAAGAACTAAGTTCAAACTCCATGGTGGAGCAACAGTTTTAAACACAGGCTTGATCCTAGCTAAAGCCTGACAAAAAGCTTGAACGTTCGGAACTTCTGACAGACGTTTGTGTAAAAGAATGGACAGAGCTGAAATCTGTCCCTTTAAGGAACTAGCGGATAAACCCTTTTCTAAACCTTCTTGTAGAAAAGACAATATCCTCTGAATCCTAACCTTACTCCATGAGTAACTCTTGGATTCGCACCAATATAAGTATTTGCGCCATATCTTATGGTAAATCTTTCTGGTAACAGGCTTCCTAGCCTGTATTAAGGTATCAATAACTGACTCAGAAAAACCACGTTTTGATAAAATCAAGCGTTCAATTTCCAAGCAGTCAGCTTCAGAGAAATTAGATTTTGATGTTTGAAGGGACCCTGGATCAGAAGGTCCTGTTTCAGAGGTAGCGACCAAGGTGGACAGGATGACATGTCCACTAGATCTGCATACCAAGTCCTGCGTGGCCATGCAGGCGCTATTAGAATCACTGATGCTCTCTCCTGTTTGATTCTGGCAATCAATCGAGGAAGCATCGGGAAGGGTGGAAACACATAAGCCATCCCGAAGGTCCAAGGTGCTGTCAAAGCATCTATCAGAACCGCTCCCGGATCCCTGGATCTGGACCCGTAACGAGGAAGCTTGGCGTTCTGTCGAGACGCCATGAGATCTATCTCTGGTTTGCCCCAACGTCGAAGTATTTGGGCAAAGACCTCCGGATGAAGTTCCCACTCCCCCGGATGAAAAGTCTGACGACTTAAGAAATCCGCCTCCCAGTTCTCCACTCCCGGGATGTGGATTGCCGACAGGTGGCAAGAGTGAGACTCTGCCCAGCGAATTATCTTTGATACTTCCATCATTGCTAGGGAGCTTCTTGTCCCTCCCTGATGGTTGATGTAAGCTACAGTCGTGATGTTGTCCGACTGAAACCTGATGAACCCCCGAGTTGTTAACTGGGGCCAAGCCAGAAGGGCATTGAGAACTGCTCTCAATTCCAGAATGTTTATTGGTAGGAGACTCTCCTCCTGATTCCATTGTCCCTGAGCCTTCAGAGAATTCCAGACAGCGCCCCAACCTAGTAGGCTGGCGTCTGTTGTTACAATTGTCCAGTCCGGCCTGCTGAATGGCATCCCCCTGGACAGATGTGGCCGAGAAAGCCACCATAGAAGAGAATTTCTGGTCTCTTGATCCAGATTCAGAGTAGGGGACAAGTCTGAGTAATCCCCATTCCACTGACTTAGCATGCACAATTGCAGCGGTCTGAGATGTAGGCGTGCAAAGGGTACTATGTCCATTGCTGCTACCATTAAGCCGATCACCTCCATGCATTGAGCTACTGACGGGTGTTGAATGGAATGAAGGACACGGCATGCATTTTGAAGCTTTGTTAACCTGTCTTCTGTCAGGTAAATCTTCATTTCTACAGAATCTATAAGAGTCCCCAAGAAGGGAACTCTTGTGAGTGGAAAGAGAGAACTCTTCTTTTCGTTCACCTTCCATCCATGCGACCTTAAAAATGCCAGTACTAACTCTGTATGAGACTTGGCAGTTTGAAAGCTTGAAGCTTGTATCAGAATGTCGTCTAGGTACGGAGCTACCGCAATTCCTCGCGGTCTTAGTACCGCCAGAAGAGCACCCAGAACCTTTGTGAAGATTCTCGGAGCCGTAGCCAATCCGAATGGAAGAGCCACAAACTGGTAATGCCTGTCTAGAAAGGCAAACCTTAGATACCGGTAATGATCTTTGTGAATCGGTATGTGAAGGTAAGCATCCTTTAAATCCACTGTGGTCATGTACTGACCCTTTTGGATCATGGGTAAAATTGTCCGAATAGTTTCCATTTTGAACGATGGAACTCTTAGGAATTTGTTTAGGATCTTTAAATCCAAGATTGGCCTGAAAGTTCCCTCTTTTTTGGGAACCACAAACAGATTTGAGTAAAACCCTTGTCCTTGTTCCGACCGCGGAACCGGATGGATCACTCCCATTAATAAAAGATCTTGTACGCAGAGTAGAAACGCCTCTTTCTTTATTTGGTTTGTTGACAACCTTGACAGATGAAATCTCCCTCTTGGGGGAGAGAATTTGAAGTCTAGAAGGTATCCCTGAGATATGATCTCTAACGCCCAGGGATCCTGGACATCTCTTGCCCAAGCCTGGGCGAAGAGAGAAAGTCTGCCCCCCACTAGATCCGTTCCCGGATCGGGGGCCCTCGATTCATGCTGTCTTAGGGGCAGCAGCAGGTTTCCTGGCCTGCTTGCCCTTGTTCCAGGACTGGTTAGGTCTCCAGCCTTGTCTGTAGCGAGCAACAGCTCCTTCCTGTTTTGGTGCAGAGGAAGTTGATGCTGCTCCTGCTTTGAAATTACGAAAGGAACGAAAATTAGACTGTCTAGCCTTTCTGTCTTGAGGCAGGGCATGGCCTTTACCTCCTGTAATGTCAGCGATAATTTCTTTCAACCCGGGCCCGAATAAGGTCTGCCCTTTGAAAGGTATATTAAGCAATTTAGATTTAGAAGTAACGTCAGCTGACCAGGATTTTAGCCACAGTGCTCTGCGTGCCTGAATGGCGAATCCGGAATTCTTAGCCGTAAGTTTAGTTAAATGTACTACGGCATCTGAAATAAATGAGTTAGCTAACTTAAGGGCTTTAAGCTTGTGTGTAATCTCATCTAATGGAGCTGATTCAAGTGTCTCTTCCAGAGACTCAAACCAAAATGCTGCTGCAGCCGTGACAGGCGCAATGCATGCAAGAGGTTGCAATATAAAACCTTGTTGAACAAACATTTTCTTAAGGTAACCCTCTAACTTTTTATCCATTGGATCTGAAAAGGCACAGCTATCCTCCACCGGGATAGTGGTACGCTTAGCTAAAGTAGAAACTGCTCCCTCCACCTTAGGGACCGTTTGCCATAATCCCGTGTGGTGGCGTCTATTGGAAACATCTTTCTAAATATCGGAGGGGGTGAGAACGGCACACCGGGTCTATCCCACTCCTTAGTAACAATTTCAGTAAGTCTCTTAGGTATAGGAAAAACGTCAGTACTCGCCGGTACCGCAAAATATTTATCCAACCTACACATTTTCTCTGGTATTGCAACTGTGTTACAATCATTCAGAGCCGCTAACACCTCCCCTAGTAATACACAGAGGTTTTCCAGCTTAAATTTAAAATTTGAAATATCTGAATCCAGTTTGTTTGGATCAGAACCGTCACCCGCAGAATGAAGCTCTCCGTCCTCATGTTCTGCAAATTGTGACGCAGTGTCTGACATGGCCCTAATATTATCAGCGCACTCTGTTCTCACCCCAGAGTGATCACGCTTACCTCTTAGTTCTGGTAATTTAGCCAAAACTTCAGTCATAACAGTAGCCATATCCTGTAATGTGATTTGTAATGGCCGCCCAGATGTACTCGGCGCTACAATATCACGCACCTCCCGAGCGGGAGATGCAGGTACTGACACGTGAGGCGAGTTAGTCGGCATAACTCTCCCCTCGTTGTTTGGTGAAATATGTTCAATTTGTACAGATTGACTTTTATTTAAAGTAGCATCAATACAGTTAGTACATAAATTTCTATTGGGCTCCACTTTGGCTTTAGCACATATAGCACAGATATCTTCCTCTGAATCAGACATGTTTAACACACTAGCAAATAAACTAGCAACATGGAAATACTTTTCAAGTAATTTACTATAATATGAAAACGTACTGTGCCTATAAGAAGCACAGAAAAAGTTATGACAGTTGAAAATTAATAAACTGAAAAGTTATAGCATCAAATCTTTGTAAAAAACACAATTTTAGCAAAGGATTGCTCCCATTAGCAAAGGATAACTAACCCTAAAAGCGCCAAAAAGGCCCCTCCCCCTCACACATAACAGTGAGAGAGATCAGTAAACTGTCATAAATTAAATAAAACGACTGCCAAGTGGAAAAAAATAGTGCCCAAAACATTTTTTCACCCAGTACCTCAGAAAATTAAACGATTTTACATGCCAGCAAAAAACGTTTAACATTAATAAATTGAGTGTTATTAAAAAGCCTGTTGCTAGTCCCTGCAAATTAGGCTAAAGTTTTATGCATACAGTATAATTCCAGTGAAGTGCCATTCCCCAGAATACTGAAGTGTAAAATATACATACATGACAGCCTGATACCAGTTGCTGCTACTGCATTTAAGGCTGAGTTTACATTATATCGGTATGGCAGAATTTTCTCATCAATTCCATTGTCAGAAAATAATAAGCTGCTACATACCTCTTTGCAGATTAATCTGCCCGCTGTCCCCTGATCTGAAGTTTACCTCTCCTCAGATGGCCGAGAAACAGCAATATGATCTTAACTACTCCGGCTAAAATCATAGAAAAACTCAGGTAGATTCTTCTTCAAATTCTACCAGAGAAGGAATAACACACTCCGGTGCTATTATAAAATAACAAACTTTTGATTGAAGGTATGAAACTAAGTATAATCACCACAGTCCTCTCACACATCCTATCTATTCGTTGGGTGCAAGAGAATGACTGGGAATGGCAGTTAGGGGAGGAGCTATATAGCAGCTCTGCTGGGTGAATCCTCTTGCACTTCCTGTTGGGGAGGAGTTAATATCCCATAAGTAATGGATGATCCGTGGACTGGATACACTTAACAAGAGAAATGAAACTTTCATGATTAAGATAGAGCATGACATTTTAAACAACTTTCAATTTACTTTTATTATCAAATGTCCTTTATTTTCTTTGCAGCTTTTGTTGAAGAATAAACCTAGGTAAGCTGATAGGAACTCAGGAGCGTGCACGTGTCTTTAGCAGTCTATGGCAGAAGTGTTTGCAGCTATGTATAACATTGCTATAAACAATGTTGCAAACACTGCTGCCGGATGGCTAAAGACACATGCACACTCCTGAGCTCACCTAGGATTACTCTTTAGCAAAGGATACTATGAGAACTAAGAAAAACTGATCATAGAAGTAAAATTAAAAGTTGTTTGTTTGTCATACTCTATCCAATCCATATAAGTTTAATTTTGACTTTACTGTTCCTTTAAAGACTCCAATGCTTCAGAGCAAATTTCTAAAGTCCATGCAATTTACAGCGAATATGGCAGTAAGCTTGCACATTCTCCAAATAGGGTTGCCACCTCGGCCATGTTTTCCTGGACAATTATAAGTTACACATGCTGCAGGGTGTGCAGGGAGGAACATGAATAGTGCCGTCCAGGGTCACTATTCATGTGCTGCCCATATGCGCAGTGTATGTTGCCCTCTGCACACCCTGCAGCATGTGTAACTCAGTGTCCAAGAAAACATGGCCAAGGTGGCCACCCTAGCTCCAAATGGCAGTAGTGTCATGTGACATCATGCATGCGCAAATATAAGATGCATGTGTATGAATTGATGAAGAACCTGGCAAAAACAGCCTGTGCCAGTCAAGGCCTTTCATATGTCCACAGATATACAAACAGTCAAAGCCACACCACCACACTGGAAAAAAAACAACTAATCTGTATGAAGCATAGCGAGAGAGGCAGAGAGTACTGAAGGAGTTAAAGAGGGCAATCAACGGCTTCATAGAATTTTTAAAACATTCTTGAGAAGTTTCTGCAGTATCATAGCTTTAAATAATTTCAGACTACACCCCAATATATATTGGTCCAGAGAAAACAGTTAACAATTGCACTTCTGCTGCAGAGCAGGAAAAACAATATCTTAACTGTGTCCTTACACACAGCAAGCAGGGACAATTATAACTGGATCACTAGAGCAACCAATGACTGAGTGTAATATGACAGCGTTAAGCTGGGAGTCTGAGCTTTCACTTTTGGGAGGAACTAAAAAGCCCACAGTTTTCTCACTTAAATTAGAGGGAAAAATAAATATTGAAAGTATGTTGTGAAGTCTTTTTACTACATAGAAATAAATGCTGTATAAGCTGACCACTCATTTTTAATATTATTCCCAAAATCCCCTAAAAGGACATGAAACCAAATATCTTTATTTCATGGTTTAGATAGAACATAGAATTTTAAACAACTGTACAATTTACTTCATTCTCTTTGTATATTTTGTCGAAGGAGCAGCAATGCACTACTGGGAGCTAGCTGAACAGATCAGGTGAGCCAAAGAAAAGAAGTCATAAATGTCCAGCTACCAGTCAGTAGGAAGCACCCAGTAGATGCTGCTAAGCCTACCAAGGCATGCTTTTTAACAAAGGATACCAAGAGAATGAATCAGATTAAATAATAGCTGTACACTGAAAGGTTGTTTAAAATTGTCTGATCTATCTGAATCATGAAAGACAAATTTGGGGTTTTATGTCCCTTTAATGTACATTTATAAATTGTAAAATAATTATTTCATCAGGAAAATAATCCAATAATGTTTTAATTGCAACTGATTGCCCAGGTAGCCAACATAGCTACATTCCAATGGTTAGCTAAATCCTGAGGACTAACCTAATATCAGCCTGCTAGTATTGCTCCTGCTTATGACGCAGAGCTAAAGAGGATGCATTTAGAAGCATACAAGCTAATCGCAGCACATTCAGGATCAAAGGAAGCCAGAGACTGAGTAAGATACATCTATAATAGATGAAAAGATTTGTTTATGCAAATGCAGAATACATTTCAGATTGAGCCTCTTAATGCAGCTACAAGGGAGGCATCTGTCAGAGAGAAATAGGTCAGCTCCCAGCATCCTTGCATCACGCACATGAACAGAAGGATGTTTGGTTTCCCCACTCCAGGTCAAACCAGGACACTTTAGGAGATGGGTTATCTTGTAGCATCAGGACTAGTGATGTTTCTGGAATAGCTGCAATACCAAACGTCAGAACCAGCTTATGATTACACGTTACAACAAGCAAATGATTAAACAGAGAGGGATACAGATAGAAAGTAGTTGTGTTATAAACAATATTTAAATCTTGTATTGACAGTAATTTCATTTTAACTAAGTCTGTGCAGTAACACATACTGTAAACCAGTGCTTGACAAATGTGTTTAAAAATTAGGAGCCAGTAAGAATATTTAGGAGCCAGGCATATATTTAGGAGCCAGACCGTTGGATTTGTATATAGACATATGGAGAATAACCCAAAAAGTTAGGAGCCAGGGGTAAAATTCTAGGAGCTAGTGGCTACCAGGCTCCTGGGTTTGTCGAGCCCTACTGTAAACTAGATTTATAATTTGCTGAAAGTCCTAAAATTTATCAAGCAGCGGTTGGCGGATGAAAATCACCCCAGATTCGTTCAACCGGCCTGATTGACAAGCCCTACTCTGCGTGAAGGTTGGGGGCAGCATTCACTTGTGCAATGGTAATGTTGGGAATAAATGTGCCGCACAATTTGCAATAAAATACACAACAAAGTGAACCATGTCCGTTTGCAAAATGGCTAAATCTAGCCCTTAGTATTAGGTTAGGTCGGTGCACTTATGCTTATATCAAGAGAATTACAGCATTTGTGTGCACAACAATGCTCTACAGCTCTACAAACAAGTCACATTCATGCACTAAGAATGCATTTCCTCCTTTGATAACCAGAATCTCTGGGGAACTATGAGCTTGTTACCATAAAGATACAAAAAAGTGACTGACTATATTGAAGACAAACAATGTGTATGCCTTCAGTAGCTGTGTGTATTTGTGTGCATGCATTGTTGTATGACCTATAAATACATATAAACCCATTGTCATAGCAACAATAAATGAAAAGCTACACAATAAACATTGTACTTTTAAGCACTTTATTGTTATTACATAAGCTGGTCATATGATCAGGGGATCACTAATCTTTATCAAAATAACATGGCCCTCTAGTGGGTTCAGTCTGGGGCAGCATCACTAAAGATGCCTGGTTTACACTACAACTTGTCCATAGCCTTTAAACATCAATGTCTCTTTAAACGTCCCATATCACGAGTGGGAGGGAAGAGAAACATCTAAGGATAAGGACGAGAGCTCGCGCCCACCTGCCCCCTGAGACCTCATTACTAAAACTGTGGATCCCAGATGTTATGAAATATTCACAGCATTCCCCAGACGTCATTAGGAATATGAAGCAGATAAGACACAGCTGAGACTTGTCTGCTCCGCACGAACTACAGTCACATATAGTCCCCAGAAACACCTTTATATAACGTATGTACAACATTTCTGTTCGTTTATCCATATGTAGGTTAACATTAACATTGACGTTATCTTCTGTATGCCCACCTCCTTGGTTTATTTAGCTATAATCTTACATGAATTCCTTTGGTAACTGCAAAGCATTTATGAACAAATCTCTCATATTTTCCCATCTCTATAACTGTACTTAACTAAGCATTATCTCATTCATATTACATGGCATCCTACCTATATGCTATACCTGTTTTACCTCCAAACCTCATCCCTAGCCCTCTAGTCAAAGGTGTATATCAGCTCTCTCTTGCTCTCCATCCGATAGATAGTGGTCATACCATAAAGCAACTATATTCACTGGGAATTTCAGTTATTTAGAGAGGAAAGTTGTCTGGGATTTAGGAGCAAATAATAAATAGTTGCGACTTAAAGGGACAGTGTACACCGATTTTCAGATAATTGCATGCAATAGATACTACTATAAAGAAGAATATGCAAAGATACTGAACATCCAGTATAAAACCTTTTAAAAACTTATTTTGAAGCTCCCAGTTTGGCACTGTTGATGAGGTAGTCTGGGACACCCAGTGAAAGGGGCTGGGAAAACAATAAGAGCAGACACTCCCCCCTTCCCAAATTCCCTGCATATGAAAAGACAGATAACATAAACAGGAGCCAGGAGGAGTCTGTAAACGCATGTATACATCTGGCACTGTGGGGCTTGGTTAGAAGTCTGAAAATCAGCACAATGTTTATAAAAAAATAAGCAAAACTATACATTGTTACAAAAACACTGCCAGACGTGCTATATTAATGGATTATGTACAAAACATTTATGCAAAGAAAAATCTAGTGTACAATTTTCCTTTAAAAAAAATATATATGAGGCTATTTAAAAAGATCACCAATGATGTTATTAGCAGAGGTTTCTCTAATGTAATAAATTAAAAAATATAATGCTATCTCTAAGCAATGTGTGTGTTGTAGTATATGCATTTTGTAGTATGTGTGTGTTGTAGTATATGCATTTTGTAGTATATGTGTGTTGTAGTATATGCATTTTGTAGTATATGTGTGTTGTAGTATATGCATTTTGTAGTATATGTGTGTTGTAGTATATGCATTTTGTAGTATATGTGTGTGTGTCAGTTGTAGTGTATGCGTGTTGTAGTGTGTGTGCGTGTGTTGCCGTGTGTGCATGTTGCAGTGTGCGCGTGTTGTGGTATGCACGTGTTGTGGTGTGCGCATTGTAGTGTGTGTGTGTGCGCGTGTTGTAGTTTATGCGTGCGTGTTGCAGTGTGTGTTGTGGTGTGCGCGTGTTGCGGTGTGTTGCGGTGTGTGCGTGTTGCAGTGTGTGCGTGTTGTGGTGTGCACGTGTTGTGGTGTGCGTGTGTGTGCGTGTTGTAGTGTATGCGTGCATGTTGTAGTGTGCGCGTGTTGTGGTGTACGTGTGTGTAATCTACATATTGATGCTTTTTTTAAACATAGTAAACATGTTCATGTAATGCTCAGATGGGAAATGGGGATAGAGAAAGGGAAAAACAGAGAAAGTGAGAAAGACTGGATTAGTAATTATTCCATAATCATAAGCTTCAAACTGATCATCTCTTGGGGACAGAGATAATAAACAGCTTTGTCCCTAGCTGCCTGGGACAGCCCTAGATACACTGACACTAACAAAGCACATGGATGAAGCATAACACGCAACTCTGTCATTCATCCAGATATGGAAGGGATGTGGAACAGGGGGGGGGGGTATTTATTTTCTAATCTAAGCAGCGGATTCAGTGCAATGTGAAGCAGCTGTCAGACCCTGCGACATCTAACATACCTCCCCCAGCACACACACACAATGATACTAATTACTGATAAACAAAGAGGGGAGGACAGAGCTTGTGTGTTATCAGACAGCTTCAGTCTCATGATCCATTTGTTTTATTGGTTGAAAGGGTAGAATACATCATCAGTCAGTGCCCAGGGCAGAAAGATGTACATGGCTAAACCAATGCCGTACAACAGAAGACTACTGCACATGACATGAGACTTAAATTGCATGATAAAAGACTTAATTGCAAAATAAATAGCTGTTTTACAAGATAAAAACACTGTTTCAAGATTAAGACGCCTTCGCAAACTACATTATATGCTCTAAAACAAGAAGCTGCACTTCCAAAAACAAGGTTGCTGGGCAAAATTGCAAGAAAAATTAACATAATGAGGAGGTGAAGGTTGACAGTTCCAGGGATGCACTGTGATTGGCCAGGTTGTCTGTGCTGTGAAAATAAAAGACCTGTAACAAGGCTGCACTGCAAAGGGATACAAAGGCATTTCAATCTTGATATTAAAAATCAACCAAATTAAAAAAAAAAAAAGTGATAATTAGTGAAAGTAAAAAATCCAACTCAGATTATTTTTATTATTATTTAAATCAGATTTGTTTTAATAAAATGCTTTTTGAAGAAAAATATGTCTATTTAAAGGGACATTATACACTCATTTTTTTCTTTGCATAAATGTTTTGTAGATGATCTATTTATATAGCCCATAAAGTTTTTTTTTTTTAAATGAATAGTTTTGCTTACTTTTAAATAACATTGCTCTGATTTTCAGACTCCTAGCCAAGCCCCTAAGATTTATGAGAATACCGTCAGCTACCTACTCCAGCTTGCTCCTGTTTGTGTAAAGGGTCTTTTCATATGCAAAAAAAGGGAAAGGGGGGGGGAGTGCCTTATTTCCCACTTGCAGTGGGCTTTCCACCTACCTTTTCAACAGAGCTAAACTGGGAGCTTCTAAGTAAGTTTTTAAATAGTTTTATACTGGATTTTTATATCAGTATCTGTGCATTGTATTCTTTATAGTAGTGTCTATTACATGCAGTTATATGAAAATGAGTGTATACTGTCCCTTTAAGACAAAATATAGTCTAAATGTTATTCATCATGAAATAAGGATTTTTTTATAATTCTGTAGCATAAGGCTGTATATTAATGGTTGCGATGTTTATATATTTTGGTAAATAAATAAAGGGACATTGTACACTATTTTTTTTTCCACATTTGTTTTTAATTAGTCTAAATTAATCTTTCCATTTGTGTAAGATTTTCACCAAAAGTATGTATATATTTTTTAAAGAAATTCTGATATATTTTTCCCTTTCTAAACCTAAAAGCATGTGATGCATACATTTGTAACAGCTTGTTCTAAGTTTTTCACAAGCATACTATCCTACCGTGCACATGCTCATGTGCGCGAGCAATCACATTCACAGCAAAAACTAAAAACAAAGAAAGCAGAAGAGCGCAACAAGCAATTACCGCACTTGTGCTATGTGAAGGCATTGGCAGTGAGGTTGGTGACTTTGCATGTCACACCAGATTGGCTGGGGGCGTGATCACTTTACATATGGGCTCTGCCCTTCCCAGCATGGCTTCTCAGACATTCACAATCTCATACTCTCCCAGAAGTTTCTTTAAAGGGACATTAAACCCAAAATTTTTATTTCATTATTCAGACAGAGAATACAATTTTAAACAACATTCCAATTTACTTCTATTATCTAATTTGCTTCATTCTTTAGATATCCTTAGTAAAAGAAATAGCAATGCACATGGATGAGCCAATCACATGAGGCATCTATGTGCAGCCACCAATCAGAAGCTACTGAGCCTATCTAGATATGCTTTTCAGGAAAGAATATCAAGAGAACGAAGCAAATTAGATCATAGAAGTAAATTAGAAAGTTGTTTAAAATTTTATTCTCTATCTGAATCATGAAAGAAAAAATTTGGGTTTAATGTCCCTTTAAAATAATATCACATAATTAGTTCTCTAAACTGTGAATTTGTGTTTGTAGAGATAACAAACCCCCTCCTTCACAGCAAAAATCTTAAAAAATAAACATACAGAGTTAAGAAAAAATACATGATCCGATTTTGCACACTTTCAGAGGCACAAGCATCTACTGATCATGTACAAGAGTTCTAAGTGTATACTATACTACTTTGTGATTGGCTAATGGCTGTCACATGATATTTGTCAGAAAAAAAATTACTGCTCATTTGAAAATCAGAGAAAGTGTTATTGCATTGTCTTTTTATTATACACGTGTTAATTATGTAATGCTGTTGTACTTTATGGTCCCTTAAATACGGTAGAATTGTATAATCAACAAATGTAATAACACTCCAAATATTAAATGAACTGTAGATTTTTTTTCCTGACAAATTAAAAAATGTATTTCTATTTACTAGCCCCCTATATCATGTGACAGCCATCAGCCAAAAACAGACTCCCATACGTATAAACTATGGGTTGTGTTTGGAGTCAAAAGATCTGTAATGTAACTGTATATACTATTGATTAAATAAAACTATTTAATTTATTATTAAAGTAATGATTATTTTTCTCCTTCCGAAAAAGTACAGCAGAAAAGTTGATCAAATAATTATCTTTGTCTTTCTAAAGGATCCAGCTCAGTAATACTCCGATATAACTGTCAAACTAATCTGAGAAGTTATTCTAAAATTGAAACCTTTATGTAGAAAACAATGATTTAAATTGATTCTTACCGACTAGTGATTAATATCGTGATTTAAATCAAATTCACCCCAGAAAAATCTATGTCTTTAGAAAGTCACCATTAACACCGTTGCAAATACATAAAGAGCAATAATAAAATGCTCTAATGTACTATAGTATCTATTAGGCATGCACATTTGTGCCATTTGGAAGGAAACAAATGAAGAAGATTGCGCCACCAGCGGCATTCGCCTCTTTTTTCAGAATAACGAGATTTCTTCTTTAGAAAGTGCAACATACTTAAATTTGTACAAACCCAGATCTTAGTGTGTTGCACTCTCACAAGAAGAAACCCCGCTAAGAAAATAACTGAATGTCGCTGGCAGCTGCCATCTTTTGCATTTGTTTCCTTCCCGAATGACACATGCCTAGTATTTATCATTGCCCAACTGCTTGCACAGAAAGTTAAACACAAGTGTAAAGGGAGTTATGGAGCTGACGACATCAACTCATCACATAAAGTAGCAGCATATTTGAGTAGCTAGCAATTACCACTGACACTCAGAAGCTGACTTTATACAGGCAATATACTGTAAACTTTTTGCTCCTTAGATTTGTTCCCACTGATCCGTTTTACCTTTTGGATTGTACTAAATGGTTTACACTGTAGCTCCTTTACCTTTATTTTATTATTATGAATAGCCTATTTTCCTATTGAAACTCCTGCCTATACTAAACATTTCTAGTCTGAAGTAATGTCTACAGAAATGCTATGTAAACAAGATACAGAAATCAACCTCACGGCAGGTTAGAGAGAGCCTAAAAGATGGCTTTTACAGATGATAATGACTGATGGTGATTTATTAATTATGATGGATTGATGATGACTGATGATAATGATAGACTACTGATAATGTGCAAGAATTATATATATATATATATATATATATATATATATATATATATACACATACACACACATATATATGCATTTAGCTGATAGCTGTCATATGAAGCGGGGGAAAGAAAATGGAATTTGTCAGAAAAAAACAAACATACTACTACTGAAATTCAGTTTAAGTGCTTTGCATTGTCTTTTTATTGTGCATTTGCTGATTATGTAACTCTACTGTATTAAACGCACCTTTAAGACATGTTACTCTTTTCACAACATTTGAAAAGAACAAATAAAGTAAATAATTGTAACTGGTCAAAGACTTATCAGAAAAGAAGCTTATTCCTAATAAAATCAGGGACTCAGTAACCAAGCCATTAGTCAAGAACTTTCAGGTTTTCATAAAGAAAGATCTAAATTTGTGATGCACCGAAATGGAAATTCTGGACCAAAACGGAAAATCCAGGATGCACCTGAAAACTGAAACCGAAAAGGTCTTTTTTTTTTTCAAATTATTTAAAAAACATATCTTTTTAGTTTTTTTTTGCATAATTAGACGATTTATTGAATTTTATGAATTAATAACCTCACTTTTATTGAAAGTAACGCACTAAAATTGGGAGAGAAAAAAGAAATATCTAAAACAATAATATGCTGCACAATAATTTTACCTAGAAAAAAAAAGGCAAAAAAAAAAACTAAACCGAAGAAAACGTTAATGCCATTTCAGCCAAAATGTTTCTGTGATCGAAATTTCAGTGCATCCCTACTTAAAACAATATTAAATATCACTACTGTATACTGTATTATGCTTTATTTAGTTCTGTGTAACAGAATTAGATTTAACAGTTGTTTTTTTTTACCAATTATCCAAATAACGTATAGTCCTAGAAAACTTATTATATGCAAAACACTAAGTCAAGTAATGAACTCAAACAGCAGCTCTAGACTAGCATCAAATTTGAAATATGCTACACAATAATTTTACAGAAAATAACAAGCAAAAAACCTGAAAACCGAAATAACCGAAAATGTTTCTGCGGCCGAAATTTTGGTGCATCCCTAATCTAAATATAGAACTTTGGGGACTTGGTAAAATATCCAATAATTCTGTCCAGTCAGGTGGACCAAAGATCAAGTTCTGTTTGATCCCTAGAGAATTAAAAGGATGCTTCTCTGTGAGATACAAAAAGCAAAACAATGACGTTAGAGAGAATCAACATTATATATTGCCTGAAAATTATTATTATTTTTTTATTTATATATATTAATCCAGGAGTACAACTATGTTAAAAGCCCATTCCCCTAAATAAATGTGTACAACTCTGAAATGTGCTTCACAATTCTGAAGACTTATATTGTAAAAGGCTGAAATTATACCTAGGTTAATATTTTATCCAAGTAGGGATGTGAGCTGTTTTTGCCATAGCAAATCGGCAGTAGACAATTCCTTTAACAGTGATGTAAGATGCTGAAGTCATGTTGTTGGACTGAATCTGAGAATGACACTGGGAGAGAATAGAATCCAAAGCTTGTAAAGCCAGAGACACAACTTTAAATTACAGAATAATTTAAGTAAATGTGAATTATTGCCAAGATAACTTCCCTTCAGCCCAAACACCCTCCCACAAGCCCTTGAGACTGAAGACTGTTAAAACCATTCTCATTGTACAAAATTCCAGTTTGTGGAATAGCTGCTTTCAGCCTGCTGCCCCTTTCCCTAGTTGCAACAGTCTAATTTTATTCAATGCTTTAGGAATGGTCTCCATGGCTGCTACCATTAAACCCATAAATGACGCAGTTCCTTGATTAGGGTAGACAATCATGCTTCTTATAGATGGCTGACTGATGGAAAAATCTTAGAAATTCTAACAAAACTGCAAAAAGATACATTTGTGGCAGACCAATTATGACAGAAAATTAACCAATGAGAGAGAGAGCAACTAAGTTGGAAACCACTGTTCTAGGTCAGTGTTTCTCTACTCCAGTCCTCAAGTACCTCTAAAAGGCTGGACTGAACTTGTTAGGTGGCATCAGGCTGATATACTTCTGGAAAGTTTCCCTCTGCGAAAAAGGACACTTCAGCTAAAAGAAGCTACTCTCAGGTGGTAACCGGGCCAGAGAACAAGACAAGGAGCTGTTGTTCATTGCAGGCAGACTGCTTCTCTTTTTGTATGTATTCCGATTGTCATCATATCTTAAAGTGACATTAAACCCAATTTTTTTTCTTTCACGATTCAGATGGAGAATATCATTTTAAACAACTTTCTAATTTACTTCTATTATCTAATTAACTTCATTCTCTTGATATTCTTTCCTGAAAAACATATCTAGATAGGCTCAGTAGCTTCGGATTGGTGGCTGCACATAGATGCCTCATGTGATTGGCTCACCCATGTGCATTGCTATTTCTTTGACAAAAGATATCTAAAGAATGAAGCAAATTAGATAATAGAAGTAAATTGTAATGTTGTTTAAAATTGTATTTTCTATCTGAATCATGAAATAATGTTTTGGGGTTTAATGTCCCTTTAAAGTTATGGTAAATCCTAGCGTTTGTGAAACGCTAGGATTTACCATTGGAACGAATAAAGTGGACTTTCATTCATAAAGTATAAAATACTTCATGCTGAAAGCTCCCTTATTTGTTTGTTTCAGAAACGCTAAGATTTACCATCACTTTAATTAGAGGACAGGTGAAATAATCAGCTTATGGGTGAGAGCAGGTTAGCAACCATGGTTACCGATCAGCTGATTATTTTACCATTTCACTTAAAGGGACATAATGCTAAATCACTTTAAACTGATGCAGTATAACTGTAAAAAGCTGAGATGAAAATATCACCTGAGCATCTCTATGTAAAAAAGGAAGATATTTTACCTCACAATCTCCTCTGCTCAGCAGTTCTGTGTAAAAAGTTATACTCAGCTGCTCCCAGCTGCAGGTTAAAAAATTATGAACTCTTTTACTGTGATCTCATGAGATTTCACTTAAGTTTCATGAGATTTCATAGTAAACTTCCTTAAACTAAATAGGGAAATAACATGAGTGTGCATGAGGCTCCCTCCCTTGCCGGTCCCTTTACAAAAGTCCTTTACAATGGGGTGTGAAACTGTGAATACTTAGGACATTTTGAGGTAAAATATCTCTCTTTTTTACATAGAGATGTTCAGGTGATATTTTCTACTCAGCTTTTTACAGATATGCTGCATCACTTTCAAGTGTTTCAATATTTGGGAATAATGGCCCTTTAAGATATCATGAAAATCTGGACTGTTAGGATTACTTGAGGCCTGGTGTTAAGAAACACTGCCCTGAGTTCACCAATCATTTAAGGCACTTGCAGAATTCCATGAATCATACACTTTCTGAAGAAAATGTAACAATGTATCTTAAACTTCCGAGACTTGATTAACTTTATCCTCAATACGGAAAGGCTGTACACTTATAACGAATATAATCCTGGGACATATTCCAGGGGTAAATACCTCAAACCCAAATTACACACAGTCTTATGAAGACTAAAATGCACTTATTTAAAGGGACAGTAAAGTCCAAATTAAACTATGATGATTCAGATAGGGAATGTAATTTTAAACAACTTTCCGTTTTTACTTTTATAATAAAATTTGCTTTGTTCTCTTCGTATTCTTAGTTGAAAGCAAAACCTAGGTAGACTAATATGCTAATTTCTAAGCCCTTGAAGGCCACCTCTTATCTGAACGCATTTGACAGTTTTTCACAGCTACAGGGTATTAGTTCATGTGTGCGAAATAGCTAACATTTTGCTCACGCCCGTGAAGTTACTTCAGAGTCAGCACTAATTGCCTGAAATGCAAGTCTGTCAAAAGATCTGAGATAAGGACGCAGTCTGCAGAAGCTTAGATACAAGGTAATCACAGAGGTAAAAAGTATATCAATATACAGTGTTGATTTAGCAAAACTGGGGAATGGTAAATAAAGGGATTGTCTATCTTTTAAAAAAAAAATAACATTTATGGTGTTTACTGTCCCTTTAAACCCTTAAGGACCAACGACATTCAGGGTACGTCCTTCAAAAAAAGGTCCTTAACGACCAAGGACGTACCCTGTATGTTGTTGGTGTTTGAAAGTGGTGGAAGCGATCCTGATTGCTTCCAGCCACTTTCATGTTATTGCAGTGATGCCTCAATATTGAGGCATCCTGCAATAACATATTTTAGCCATCCGATGCAGAGAGAGTCACTCTGTGGTCCTCTCTGCATCGACCATCGATGGCTGTGATCGTTGGTGGGTGGAAATCGATGTGGGAGGCGGGTGGGCAGCCATCAATGGGAGGTAGAAGAGGGGGCTGGATCGCAGGCGGCACATTTAAAATGTGTACATACGGTGGAAGAAAGGACTGGGAAGGGTGGTAAATATTAGCTAAGGGATCTGGGAGGGGGGTTGGATATTAAGGAAGGGCAGCTACACTACAGAAAACAAAAAAACTTATTTTAGTACTGGCAGATTTTCTGCCAGTACTTAAGATGGTGGGGACAATTGTGGGGTGGCGGAGGAAAGAGAGCTGTTTGGGAGGGATCAGGGGTGGGATGTGTCAGGTGGGAGGCTGATCTCTACACTAAAGCTAAAATTAACCCTGCAAGCTCCCTACAAGCTACCTAATTAACCCCTTCACTGCCAGACATAATACACGTGTGATGCGCAGCGGCATTTAGCAGCCTTCTAATTACCAAAAAGCAACGCCAAAGCCATATATGTCTGCTATTTCTGAACAAAGGGGATCCCAGAGAAGCATTTACAACCACTTGTGCCATAATTGCACAAGCTGTTTCTAAATAATTTCAGTGAGAAACCTAAAATTTGTGAAAAAGTGAACGATTTTTTTTTTATTTGATCGCATTTGGCGGTGAAATGGTGGCATGAAATATATCAAAATGGGCCTAGATCAATACTTGGAGTTGTCTATTACACTACACTAAAGCTAAAATTAACCCTACAAGCTCCCTACATGCTCCCTAATTAACCCCTTCACTGCTGGGCATGATACACGTGTGGTGAGCAGTGGTTTAGCAGCCTTCTAATTACCAAAAAGCAACACCAAAGCCATATATATCTGCTATTTCTGAACAAAGGGGATCCCAGAGAAGCATTTACAACCACTTGTGCCATAATTGCAAGTTGTTTGTAAATAATTTCAGTGAGAAACCTAAAGTTTGCGGAAAAAATTGTGAAAAAGTGAACGATTGTTTTTATTTGATCGCATTTGGCGGTGAAATGGTGGCATGAAATATACCGAAATAGGCCTAGATCAATACGTTGGGTTGTCTTCTAAAAAAAATATATATACATGTCAAGGGATATTAAGGGATTACAGACCGATATCAGTGTTCCAATTTAACTATCGCTAATTTTGAAAAAAAAAGTAGTTTGGAAATACCAAAGTGCTACTTGTATTTATTGCCCTATAACTTGCAAAAAAAGAAAAAACATGTAAACATTGGGTATTTCTAAACTCAGGACAAAATTTAGAAACTATTTAGCATGGGTGTTTTTTGGTGGTTGTAGATGTGTAACAGATTTTGGGGGTCAAAGTTAAAAAAAAGTTGGGGTTTTTCATTTTTTCATCATATTTTATACATATTTTTGAAAATAATGGCATATTTAGAAAGTACAATTAATGGCTAAAAAAACGGTATATAATATGTGTGGGTACAGTAAATGAGTAAGAGGAAAACTACATCTAAACACAAACACAGCAGAAATGTAAAAATAGCCTTGGTCCCAAACGGACAGAAAATGGAAAAGTGTTGTGGTCCTTAAGGGGTTAATGTGCAGAAGTAAGAATATGAATTGCAGGCATGAAAAAGGCACCCTGGTTCCTACAAATCAAAGTAGAACTGCTACAACCAAGAAAGCAGTTAGATACACATTCCAAACCAGAAAAATGTATTTACACAACACAAGCTGGAGAGAAAGGCATGTGAAAATAATAAGTAACATATATCATCCATGATCTGCTGAGGTTGCAGCTTGAGCAAGACTAGAACGTCATCACAGCCATAGCTGTGCTGAATGATGTCCAATACAAATAATACTGCACCATTAGGCAGTACCCATCTCTGGTGTACCCCTCATTTGCTCCTCCAATAATGTACCAAAAACAGGGTAGTTAATAATGATATAAATCAAACAGACTATACAGCTACAGTGCATAGTGCCCTGAGGGATCAGTCTATGTGTTTGTAGGGGTTAAAAAATTGCATTCTTCATCTGTGCAAAATAATAAACTCAGTTGCACATTTACCGGTACTTTACTCCAAACAGACAGAAACAGAATGAAGCTAGCAAGAAAGGCCTGGATATATGTTGTAAGGAGCAGGTGCCATTAATTAAAAAGGAAAAAAAGAAAAGAAAAGTTGTTTACAATTATAGGCCCTATCTGAATCATAAAAGTTGAATTTTGACTATACTGTCTCTTTAAGTAGCATATATTAAATTAATATGAAGTAATCCCTATGTCATTTTATCTAAAACTGTGATTATGATCTAATTTTATATTCATGTATTATTTTCAGCAACTGATGCTCACGTACAGAGAAAAAAAGTGTTTTTTAATGCCTTGAAGGAAGTCACTGTTCACCAATAAGGCTCTGTGCTTATCTGCCAGGGAGCAATCAGGCCTTAAGACCCAGTGGAACTTCCTGTTTGCTCAAAAAAAAAATATAAAGCTTTAACTTAAAAATATGTTTGTATGGTAAAAAGGAGTTAAGCACATAGTTCCACAGAGGGCTTGATTTATCAAGCTACGGCGGACAGGGGTGGCCACATACATATGGGTCCTTGTCCGCCACAGCTCGCCTATGGCAGACAGAATTCCCCTGGCGGAATTTAACATTGCACAAAAGCACTATTTTGCCCTCACGTGCAATGCTGCCCCTGCCAGAGCACAGCCAATCACGCTCGGGCAGGAGCTATCAATCTCCCCGGTCGGACGAGAATGGGGAGGTGGAGAAGTCGCTAGGAAGCAGCAGGGTCTGATGACCGCTGCTTGATAAATTGTGACTGCAGATTCTCTTGTGAGAACCTGCAGTCGCAGAGAGGCAAAGGGTCAGCCCTCTGAAGCCGTAGAGCAGTGCCTTCCAAACTGTGTGTCGTGACACAATAGTGTGTCGGCGGCAGTGTGTAGGTGTGTCCCTGCTTCAGCACAAATTTTTTTAGGTTTCTGACTTTCTGTCTGCCTGCTACCCATATCACATGGTTGACACGTGATTGATACCTAGTGGGTCACAGATCATCTTAACCTATTGGCGCAGCTCAGTGGGAATTGAAACTATTGCCATTGGCGGCACATTGGCTCCTGACTGCACGTGTAGTCTCCTCAATCGGCTCGTGGCTGCACGTGTAGTCAGTGAGTGGGACAGCAGTGTGTTTGCAGCCCGGGCAGTAGTCAGTCGGACTCACAGAGCTCTGAGGGTGGCAGCTAAAACGCTGAGCTGAAGTCAGAAGTCAAAGTGTTTGGGTTATTTTGCAGCTAGCTCCCAGTAGTGCATTGCTGCTCCTGCTCTTGATATATGGATAGGAAGTGGAAGCTTAAAAATGCTTGATGATTAAATGTGAGTGTCTTTATTTAATGTTCCATTAAATATTCAGAAACCGTGTTCATCCCATCAACCTCATATACATCCCATTAAAATAGTAAGTAGCTATTGGTGTTATTAAACTTTTTGTTAATTCTTGCACATACTTACTGTTACTTGTAAATACATTTAGTTATTATATAATTTATGTCTGTGTCCGTATCTCTTAAAACAAGTAAGTTTAACCTCCAGTTTGCTAGTACAACTGAATTACTGTGTCACAAAATGATGTAGGTCTAAAAAGTGTGTCACTAACATAAAAAGTTTGGAAAGCTGTGCCGTAGAGAGATGCTTGTTCTGAGCAAAAATGGTTGTTGAGCCAATCATCAGTGCTAGTTGCACAGCTGGGTTGTGTGAACATTGCTGCTGATTGGGTCAGCGTCAGTTTCCTCTCAGGACCCAAAGTTCTCTGCAGCTCCTGGGTGGTACTTTACCTATGAGTTTAACCCATGAACATAGATTTTCAGAGTTGACCGTAATAAAAAGATATGCTCTAACCCATGACAGTGTCATTTTTTTTCTCACTATTATAGCCCTGAGCTATTTGATACATATAATAGAAACATGTAGAGTTTAATGTCCCATTAATATATTTAACATTAATTATAGAAAAAAAAACTACTTTTATGGCACAACATTCCCAGAGATTTGTTTTGTGCTCCAAATTCATTCACAATATTAACAAAAATGTATGTGTATTTTAAAAAAAACTGTACAGCTGAGGGGTTTTCTCACTTCCATACACATTTTATATAATGGCACTTGCCTTACAACAAAATACATGGTTTTAGCCAACAACAAACAAAACCTTACTAATAAGTCCTGAGACGGCCTATGGCTAAATTTACACACTGCATTCCATCCACGGTCTTAAGAGGCATTCTAGTGAAAAAGAACAATGGCAAATCATTATGTGATGCCAAGTTATAATGACTGTGTGTGCTCAGAAACACACAATACTTACTATGCCTGACGCCCAACTAGAGAAACATTATCATTTTTGGCTTCTGTTTTAGAAGCTTGTTTTATAGACATGAGGATGCTCGGAAGTACTTACTAGAAATACAACAGGAAATCTGCTCCAGAATGTTGTGGTGCTATACAAATTAATAACAACAACAACAATAATAATATAGCTCTGCATAGTGTGTTGGTCTCTTATAAATAAATAATAAAATGATCATTATAATCAATACTAATAATAATAATAATTATAATAACAATATACTGCTGAGCACATCTTTTATTGCATTAGACTAAAGTATGTTCTGTTATTCATTCTAAACTAATTACATCTTTTTTTCAGATATCCATATATCAATCTTCTGCTCTGTAGTTAAAATCATCAATGATGTCATGTTTTCAAGTTTTTTTAAAAAGTCAGCGCAAGTTTAAATTTAAAGGGATATTCTCATGTAAACATAAGAGCATTTAATTTTAAAAAATGTACAAAATTAACTTCTATTAGTATGCGTTTAACTCCTGCAAAGGGGTCACAAACATACTCCTATATTGTCTTCTGTGCCACTCCAGATGAGATGTCACGGGCAGTATCCTCACCTAGAACACAATGTGGTGCAACTGTTTAAAAACCGATGCTCTTACAAAAATAAAGCATTCTATTTTTACACTACAATGTCCCTTTAATACTTCTGTTTATGGTCCCTAACCACCATTATTCCTTAGTAAGTATTACATGGCAAATCTGTTTATTGCATATATTAATAGTTTTATGTATCACAATGTGCAAAGCCTTCTAAGAACAGTTACTATGTGCACTCTGCCTTGCTTTGTTGCATTGCAGAAGCCCTTCACGGGTGTCAGAATGGAAGTGATGTCATTTTGATTCAAAGAATAAATCAGCGTGATACTACAGCATCCCAAGCCACACCGAGCACTAAACTCCTCAGTAACAGTTTTCTGCAGTAGAGATCCATTCAGTCTGGAGTGTGAAGGAGTTAAATAGGAGGAGCATGCATCAGATGCTTTAAGAGACAGTAACTAACAAACCAATAAGAAGCATGGCAACAAGCAGAAAAAGGAATGTCATCTTCTCATTGGCTACACTGTTTCCCTCTACTAAAAGCTCTCCACCCCCACCTACTGGCCGCTAAGGACATTATGTAGATGCACACTTCCAATAATTTATTGTAGGATTTGACAAATCCTGGAAGCTAGGGAGTCATACAGCTCCAGCTCACACTCTATCATAACTGTAGCATACATGTAACATGCCTATATTTTAACAAAAATCATATGGCAAGATGCAGAATTCTCAGTGGCTCCTAATTTAAAAAAATGTGTGAACCCCTTACTTTTTATTAAACAGATCAACATGAGTGATATCTCATAGAATAAAGTGCATAAGTAGTTTCTTGTCTAGAGAAACACACATAATATGTCCCACCTAGCCACTTTAGTGCATTATGACAGAGTATGGCATCTACAAAGGAAAATGTTAATCTAAGCAATAAGAGAGATCCGTGGTTAAAGAAAGGATTCTTCTGCATGTGACAGAATTATCACAAGCCACAGCTTAAAGGGACAGTACACTGTAAAATTGTTTTTCCATAAATGTATTTTAGATGATTTGTTATACCAACTGCAGAGTATAAAATATTTGAGAAATTGCATTTTCTGGTTTATTTGTGTATCTGAAGTAGCTGGTTTTGTGCTTTGAAACCACAGCCTATTACAATGGGTTGAGCTTCAGGTAATATCAGATCTCATTATGTTATCACTTTCTGTACACACACTTGCTTCCTTATCTTATATTTGTCTGGAACACCAAAGCTCAATACATAGAGAGAACAATGGAAAATTATAATTTTATTACTTAACTATCGTGCCCCCCACTGAGGGTGTAATCTCTTCTGCTGGCTGTGTTTACTTAGGCTTGTCAATAGCATATACGCCAGTATCAAAACTTTCAGTATAGGTTGGGAAACCACAAGCTAAATCAGCTATTTCAAATGCTGAAATATGAGTAAAGGAGCTACTTGCAACCAATTTAATACACTCTAGCAGGTAAAAAGGATCATTGGGAATAATTTAAAGGGGAGAAAGTTTTTTGGTGAACTGTCCCTTTAAGTAAGCTAACCAGGAGCGACTCAACAGACAAAAAGAACTGAGACTGGGCTCTGCATCATTGCAACGATGCACTGAACACTGCCAGAAAGAATCTTATAGTGTTATCTCTTCTACAGAATTTATCTTACATATGAATTTGTCTATCAAAAGCCATAAAGCTGAATTTAGCCTGCAATAAAAAAGAAAATTTGACAGTTAACATACTATAAAATCAAATTGTATTGGTAACAATCAAAAATGTATATATATATATATATATATATATATATATATATATATATATATATACACACACACACACATATATATATATACACACACACACACATATATATATATATATATACACACACACACACATATATATATATATATATACACACACACACACATATATATATATACACACACACACACATATATATATATACACACACACACACATATATATATATACACACACACACACATATATATATATACACACACACACACATATATATATATACACACACACACAAATACTGTATACATTCAAGGTTCAAAATAAAGAGAGGGTAGGACTAAATAATGAATTAAATTATGAAAGTGCATTTTAATGTTTAATGCTACTTTAAAGTGTCATAATAAAGAGAGGAAAAAAATACATGCTCTAATGGTTAATCTTAAAGGGACAGTCTAGGCCAAAATAAACTTTCATGATTCAGATAGAGCATGTAATTTTAAACAATTTTCCAATTTACTTTTATCACCAATTTTGCTTTGTACTCTTGGTATTCTTAGTTGAAAGATTAACATAGGAGGTTCATATGCTAATTTCTTAGACCTTGAAGCCCACCTCTTTTCAGATTGCATTTTAACAGTTTTAGTTCACGTGTTTCATATAGATAACACTGTGCTCGTGCACGTGAAGTTATCTGGGAGCAGGCACTGATTGGCTAGACTGCAAGTCTGTCAAAAGAACTGAAATAAGGGGGCAGTTTGCAGAGGCTTAGATACAAGATAATCACAGAGGTTAAAAGTATATTAATATAACTGTGTTGGTTATGCAAAACTGGGGAATGGGTAATAAAGGGATTATTTATCTTTTAAAACAATACAAATTCTGGTGTAGACTGTCCCTTTAAAGGAAGATTCTGGTCAAAATTGAAATGCACATAGATCAATTACAATTTTGAATATGAAAATATTTACAATATACAGTACATATTTTGGCAAAATGCTTCAAGAAAAAGTTATCACTGTTTTAGCGTTAACATTTTTCTCTGCATGTGCATATGAAGCATAACTAGATATTCAGTGTGCCAGCATTTTATATACTGCAGCTGCTAAGTGTGCCAGTGGGGCTTTAACATGTCAGCAATTAACAAATTGAGTCATTAACAGATGACACAAACAACAGAGGCTCTCTGAGCAAGTGCTGTGTTTAAAATGCTGGTGCACGGTGCATACTTAAATACACTTTTGAAACAGCTATAGCTTTTATTAGAAACATTTTTGGTAATATATGTATCATGCAAAAATGCTTCTATTCAAAACTGCAATTCATCCATGTGCATTCCAATTTTTGCTATAATGTCCCTTTAACACTAACAACACCCTAACTATGGGCCATATTACAAGTGGAGTGCTAAATATCACTTTCTTGAAAGTGATATTTGCGCTCCGCTGAGTAATACCAGCACACGCCGTGTGCTGGTATTACAAGTTGACAGCCCACAAGAGCGCGCTTCTATAGGCTCAAATGGGAGCCTTGTTCTGATGCCGTCAGAGATGGCACAGAACCTAAGTGCAGCAAAGGGAGTAAGTAGCGCCGCGATGGCAGCAATATTAAATATATATATATATATATATATATATATATATATATATATATATATATGACTATATACAGTCGTATGCAAAAGTTTAGGCACCCCTGACAATTTCCATGATTTTCATTTATAAATAATTGGGTGTTTGGATCAGCAATTTCATTTTGTTCTATCAAATAACTGAGGGGCACAGTAATATTTCAGTAGATAAATGAGGTTTATTGGATTAACAGAAAATGTGCAATATGCATCAAAATGAAATTAGACAGGTGCATACATTTGGGCACCCTTGTAATTTTGTTGATTTGAATAACTGTAACTACCTAGCACTGATTAACTGGAACACACAATTGGTTTGGTGAGCCCATTAAGCCTTGAACTTCATAGACAGGTGTATCCATTCATGAGAAAAGGTATTTAAGGTGGCCAATTGCAAGTTGTTCTCGTTGACTCTCCTCTGAAGAGTGGCAACATAGGGGCCTCAAAACAACTTTGAAATGACCTGAAAACAAAGATTGTTCAACACTATGGTTTAGGGGAAGGCTACAAAAAGCTATAGCAGAGATTTAAGCTGTCATTGTCCACTGTGAGGAATATAGTGAGGAAATGGAAGACCACAGGTATAGTTCTTGTTAAGGCCAGAAGTAAAATATAGGAGAGGCAATCTAGAAGGGTAGGAGGTTGAGAAACAGGAGGTGAGGACTGCAAGATTTGGAAAGATGTTAATACAGAGTTAGATGAGGGAAATGTTAGGTAAGTGAAGTTAATTTATTATTGAGTTGGTGGTAGGCTTCCCTGAACAGAAAAGTCTTCAGGGAACATTTAAAGGAAGACAGATTAGGGCAAAGCCTGACAGCACGAGGGAGAGTGTTCCAGAGGGTAGGTGCTGCACGACAGAAGTCCTGCAGTCTAGCATGAGAGGAGGTGATAGTTGCGGATGCAAGGAGCAGGTCATTGTTGGATCTTAGTGGACGGGCTGGAGTATACTTGTGTATTAGAGAGGATAGGTAGAGGGGAGCGGCGTTGGTGAGAGCTTTGTATGTAAGGGTGAGAATTTTGAATTTAATTCTGCTGTGAATGGGGAGCCAATGAAGGGACTCACAGAGAGGTGCAGCAGATGCAGATCGACGGGAAAGGTGGATCAGCCTGGCAGAGGCATTTAGGATGGATTGAATGGGGGAGAGGCGGGAAAGAGGAAGGCCAGCGAGAAAGTTATTGCAGTAGTCAAGTCGGGAGATAACAAGGGAGTGGATTATTTGCTTTGTGGTGTCAGCGCTCAGAAAAGGGCAAATTTTGGAAATATTGCGTAGATGGTTGTGGCAGGATGTAGAAAGAGATTGGATATGGGGGATAAAAGATAGATTTGAGTCAAGTGTGACTCAGAGGCAGCGGACTCGGGGCGATGGGGAAATGGTGATGCCGTCAACAGGGATTGAGAAGTCAGAAGTCGGCGTAGAGCTTGAGGGGGGGATAAGAAGGAGCTCAGTCTTGGACATGTTAATCTTTAGGTGGTGAGAGGTCATCCAGGAAGAAATACCAGATAAGCAGTCGCTGACATGAGAAAGGACAGAGGGAGAGAGAGCAGGGGTGGAGAGGTAGATCTGGGTGTCATCAGCATAGAGGTGATATTTGAAGCCATAACTGTTGATAAGTTTACCCAGCGAAGAAGTATAGATGGAGAAGAGTAGAGGACCCAGAACAGATCCTTGAGGTACTCCAACAGACAGAGGCATAGTAGGAGGAGTCACCAGCAAATGACATAGAAAAAGACCTGTAGGAAAGATAGGAGTGAATCCAGGAAAGAGCAGTGTCACAGAGGCCAAAAGAGCTAAGGGTCTGTAGGAGGAGGGGGTGGTCAACTGTGTCGAAGGCAGCTGAGAGGTCGAGTAAGTTGAGTATAGAGTAGTGGCCAATATTTTTTGCAGAGAGAAGATCGTTTGTAACCTTGGTAAGGGCAGTCTCAGTTGAATGTTTTGGGCGCAATCCGGATTGCAATGGGTCAAGCAAGGAGTTGGTGGACAGGAAGTGGGTTAGGCGATTGTAAACTAGTTTTTAAAGGAGTTGTGATATTAGAGGAAGCAGTGATATGGGGCGGTAGCTTTCGGGAGAATTAGGGTCGAGGGAGGGAGTATGGGAGTGACTTTTGCGTGTTTGAAAGAAGATGGGAATGAGCCGGTAGAGAGAGATAAGTTGAAGATGTGGGTAAGAGCAGGAGTGAGGGTGTAAGATATTGAGGGTATTAGATGGGAAGGGATAGGGTCGAGTGGGCAGGTAGTGAGGTGTGAGGAAGATAGTAAGGAAGAAACTTCATTCTCAGTGGCTGGATGGAAGATAGAGAGGATGGCAGAGGGAGTAATTGGGCCTGTTGGAATATTGCAGGTTGGTGTTGGGATGTTGCTTCGGATAGTACATGTTTTGTTTAAAAAGTAGCCTGCCAGGGCTTGAGCACTAAAGACAGACGGGGGTGGATTGGAACCTTATCATGATTCCATGCACAAATAATTAATCAGTTAGTGTATTAGCAGTTTATATTAAAACTTTGCTTTTTAAGCAACATATATACAGCATGCATACAAATAGTATGATTTCCACTCGAAATTTCAGAGGTTATTTTTATGTACACAATACAATAATTAGTAAGTATATTTATGAAAATTAAAGATTTTTCTCTCAGTTTTTATTTCACTATTGACACTGACTTACATCTGTAGAAAATAATTAGAACACATTGAATTGTACAACCCCACCCCCTTTTTTTCATTGTCACTCAATTTCACATTAATGCACTATAAAAATTATTTACACACTTGCACATTACAACACTTTTACTTTTTTTTTATGCTAACACACAATCATTGAACCTCACACTTACATTAACAATTGAAGAATATTTGACTTCATATAATAACATTTGATTAATGTAATATGTACCACATGAATTTAGCTTACTAGGTGTTTCTCCCTATACAATGTATATTTTTCCACCTGAATCAATTTGTTATTTCATCTTTCAGATGAATGTTCTATTTCTATATACATAATAGTATCCTCTGAGATCCACTCTGTTTAATTGCTTTTCATCCAACTCTAGGGTGACTGATGTCTCCTCTGTCCAATCCGGATGAAGCGTGGCCTAATTGTGCCATACAGGATCTTCCCTATAAAAACAGGAAATGCAGGTGGCGGCTCCGCCTTTGATAAAGCTGCTAAGCAAAACATGTTAGGGGAGAATGTAGGGGGATGAATGGGGTCCTCCTTTTTAATTTAATTATGTAGACCTGTTTCTAATAATCACACCTATTCCTTATACTAAAAATTATTGGAGCACCGGGAACTCTTGCATATTGGGTTAGATTCGTTTGTTAAATATCACTTGCATGCAAGCAATATTAGTGCTCCACTTTTTAATACCAGCGCACAATAGTGTGCGCTGGTATTACAAGTAAATTGCAATGTGAACGCGAGCTTCAATTCGCATTGCTAGGAGGCATTGCGCTCACGAGAGCGTGCTTCCATAGGCTCCTATAGGAGCCTCATTCTGATGCCGTCAGAGACAGTATCAGAACCTCATGCCGCAAAGGACAGCATTTTTTAAATATACAGTATATGTATATGACTATATACATATATATTTATGTGTTAATATGTGTATATACACATTAACACATAAATATATATGTATATAGTCCTATTCAAAACAAGGAAAGTGGAACAGTACTCCAGACTGGACCGGGACACATCACATGACCCTGAAACACTGCTCAGCCCAGGAACCACGTCAAGGTCTCTTCCGGTAACTGACTCTTCCAGTTTCTTTTAAACTTAGCTGAGAGCTTGTGAGTGAGTGCTAGACTTTATTTGTGTGTGTATTGTAATGTCTGTTTAGTAATTTTCCCTAGGGAATTGCTCCCAGGCATGTGACTCTAGAAATAGTTCAGCTTTTTGAGAGTGCTATAGCACCATAGCTGAGCAGTGTTTCAGAGTTATGTGATGTGTCCCCGGTCCAGTCTGGAAATACTGTTCCACTTTCCTTGTTTTGCTTGTGCTTAAGGGTGATTACAAAGGTCTGTGAACCCTGACTAGTTCCCAGTTTGTATGAATGACAGTTTGCACCTGTGTGTGAGCCTGCAATTGTGTGGCTGTATTAGGGTCCCAGGTTTTAGAAGAGACCTTGACGTGGTACCTGGGTTTGTCCCATTTGGCCAAATGCGGTAACTGACTCTTCCAGTTTCTTTTAAACTTAGCTGAGAGCTTGTGAGCGAGTGCTAGACTTTATTCTTGTGTGTATTGTAATATATAGTCATATTCATATATATTTACATTGCGGTCTATGGGAACACACAGTTCCCATAGACACACAGTTCCCATAGACCGCAGTGTAAAGGAACGTTTAAGTGCCATTGTTTGTTTATTTGTTTTTTCTAACACCCCACCCTCACCAACTTTAAAGCCCCAAAACTGCCTAGTGCAGTTATTCTTTTTATTTTTTAAAAAAAAGGTAAAAAAAAAAAGGTAATAAAAAATTATAATGCCCTCTAATTTGAGGGCATTTGGGGCACTTTTAGAAAATGTAACAGAGATCGGATTTTTGGTTATTTTCGGAGTGCTAATTGCTACAGCGAGGTCGCGGTAGCAATAACCAGCCACTTAACCAGCCTGATAACCAGCCACTTAACCAGCCTGGTAATAATTGCGCCCCAGCAAACTGGCAAATTTGCCCGTTTGCGGAATAGCTATAATTTAGCGCTCCACTTGTGATCTAGCCCATTATGTTTACCCTATGGGGATTACTAAAGAGACGATAACCCCTGATGCTCCGCTTAGACCCTTTCTGCTAATTTTTATCTACACTTACTTACTTGTTTAGTGATCAAAGTCACGGTAATCTAATAAACTCAATAAATAATATTTTATAGCAAATTAACTTTTGGTTGCGCTAGAACTTAGAGGGCTAATATATTCACTTAAAGGGACACTAAACACAATTTTTTTTATTTCATGATTCAGATAGAGCATGCAATTTCAGGCAACTTTCTAATATACTCTTTTCTTTGTTCTCTTGCAATCTTTATTTGAAAAGCAAGAATGAAAGCTTAGGAGCCGTCCCATTTTAATTTCAGCACCCTGGATAGCGCTTTCTTATAGGTGGCTACATTTAGCCACCAATCAGCAAACGCTACCCGGGTTCAGAACCAAAAATGGGCCGGCTCCTAAACTTTACATTTTCTGCTTTTAAAATAAATAAAGATAACAAGAGAACGAAGAAAATTTGATAATAGAAGTAAATAAAAAGTTGCTTAAAATTGCATGCTCTATCTGAAAAACATAATTTATGCTTACCTGATAAATTCCTTTCTCCTGTAGTGTAGTCAGTCCACGGGTCATCCATTACTTATGGGATTATATCTCCTCCCTAACAGGAAGTGCAAGAGGATCACCCAAGCAGAGCTGCTATATAGCTCCTCCCCTCTACGTCATACCCAGTCATTCGACCGAAACCAAACGAGAAAGGAGAAACCATAGGGTGCAGTGGTGTCTGGAGTTTAATTTAAAAATTTAGACCTGCCGTAAACAACAGGGCGGGCCGTGGACTGACTACACTACAGGAGAAAGGAATTTATCAGGTAAGCATAAATTATGTTTTCTCCTGTTAAGTGTAGTCAGTCCACGGGTCATCCATTACTTATGGGATACCAATACCAAAGCTAAAAGTACACGGATGACGGGAGGGAAAGGCAGGATCTTTACACGGAAGGAACCACTGCCTGTAGAACCTTTCTCCCAAAAACAGCCTCTGAAGAAGCAAAAGTGTCAAATTTGTAAAATTTTGAAAAAGTGTGAAGTGAAGACCAAGTTGCAGCCTTGCAAATCTGTTCAACAGAGGCCTCATTCTTAAAGGCCCAAGTGGAAGCCACAGCTCTAGTAGAATGAGCTGTAATCCTTTCAGGAGGCTGCTGTCCAGCAGTCTCATATGCTAAACGTATTATGCTACGAAGCCAAAAAGAGAGAGAGGTAGCCGAAGCTTTTTGACCTCTCCTCTGTCCAGAATAAACGACAAACAGGGAAGAAGTTTGAGGAAAATCCTTAGTTGCCTGCAAATAAAATTTCAGGGCACGGACAACGTCCAGATTGTGCAGAAGTCGTTCCTTCTTTGAAGAAGGGTTAGGGCACAATGATGGAACAACAATCTCTTGATTGATATTCTTGTTAGTGACTACCTTAGGTAAGAACCCAGGTTTAGTACGCAAAACTACCTTGTCTGAATGAAAAATCAGATAAGGAGAATCACAATGTAAGGCCGATAACTCAGAGACTCTTCGAGCCGAGGAAATAGCCATTAAAAACAGAACTTTCCAAGATAACAGCTTGATATCAATGGAATGAAGGGGTTCAAACGGAACACCTTGCAGAACGTTAAGAACTAAGTTTAAGCTCCACGGCGGAGCAACAGTCTTAAACACAGGCTTAATCCTAGCCAAAGCCTGACAAAAAGCCTGAACATCTGGAACTTCTGACAGACGTTTGTGTAAAAGGATAGACAGAGCTGAGATCTGTCCCTTTAACGAACTAGCAGATAAACCCTTTTCTAAACCTTCTTGTAGAAAAGACAATATCCTAGGAATCCTAACCTTACTCCATGAGTAACTCTTGGATTCGCACCAATATAAGTATTTACGCCATATTTTATGGTAAATTTTCCTGGTAACAGGTTTCCTAGCCTGTATTAAGGTATCAATCACTGACTCCGAGAATCCCCGCTTTGATAGAATCAAGCGTTCAATCTCCATGCAGTCAGCCTCAGAGAAATTAGATTTGGATGTTTGAAAGGACCCTGAATCAGAAGGTCCTGTCTCAGAGGCAGAGACCATGGTGGACAGGACGACATGTCCACTAGATCTGCATACCAGGTCCTGCGTGGCCACGCAGGCGCTATTAGAATCATCGATGCTCTCTCCTGTTTGATCCTGGCAATCAATCGAGGAAGCATCGGGAAGGGTGGAAACACATAAGCCATGTTGAAAACCCAAGGTGCTGTCAGAGCATCTATCAGTACCGCTCCCGGGTCCCTGGACCTGGATCCGTAACAAGGAAGCTTGGCGTTCTGGCGAGACGCCATGAGATCCAGATCTGGTTTGCCCCAATGATGAAGCAGTTGGGCAAACACCTCCGGATGAAGTTCCCACTCCCCCGGATGAAAAGTCTGGCGACTTAGGAAATCCGCCTCCCAGTTCTCCACGCCTGGGATGTGGATCGCTGACAGGTGGCAAGAGTGAGACTCTGCCCAGCGAATTATCTTTGAGACTTCCATCATCGCTAGGGAACTCCTTGTCCCTCCCTGATGGTTGATGTAAGCCACAGTCGTGATGTTGTCCGACTGAAACCTGATGAACCTCAGAGTTGCTAACTGAGGCCAAGCCAGAAGAGCATTTAAAACTGCTCTTAATTCCAGAATGTTTATTGGAAGGAGTCTCTCCTCCTGAGTCCATGATCCCTGAGCCTTCAGGGAATTCCAGACAGCGCCCCAACCTAGCAGGCTGGCGTCTGTTGTTACAATCGTCCAATCTGGCCTGCTGAAGGGCATCCCCCTGGACAGATGTGGCCGAGAAAGCCACAATAGAAGAGAATCTCTGGTCTCTTGATCCAGATTTAGCATAGGGGACAAATCTGAGTAATCCCCATTCCACTGACTTAGCATGCACAATTGCAGCGGTCTGAGATGCAGGCGTGCAAAAGGTACTATGTCCATTGCCGCTACCATTAAGCCGATTACCTCCATGCATTGAGCCACTGACGGGTGTTGAATGGAATGAAGGACACGGCAAGCATTTAGAAGTTTTGATAACCTGTCCTCTGTCAGGTAAATTTTCATTTCTACAGAATCTATAAGAGTCCCCAAGAAGGGAACTCTTGTGAGTGGCAATAGAGAACTCTTTTCTACGTTCACCTTCCACCCATGCGACCTTAGAAATGCCAGAACTAACTCTGTATGAGACTTGGCAGTTTGGAAATTTGACGCTTGTATCAGAATGTCGTCTAGGTACGGAGCTACCGCTATTCCTCGCGGTCTTAGTACCGCCAGAAGAGAGCCCAGAACCTTTGTAAAGATTCTTGGAGCTGTAGCTAACCCGAAGGGAAGAGCTACAAACTGGTAATGCCTGTTTAGGAAGGCAAACCTTAGATACCGGTAATGATCCTTGTGAATCGGTATGTGAAGGTAGGCATCTTTTAAATCCACTGTGGTCATGTACTGACCCTTTTGGATCATAGGTAAGATGGTCCGAATAGTTTCCATTTTGAACGATGGAACTCTTAGGAATTTGTTTAGGATCTTTAAGTCCAAGATTGGTCTGAAGGTTCCCTCTTTTTTGGGAACCACAAACAGATTTGAGTAAAACCCTTGTCCGTGTTCCGACCGCGGAACTGGGTGGATCACTCCCATTAGTAAAAGGTCTTGTACACAGCGTAGAAACGCCTCTTTCTTTATCTGGTTTGTTGACAACCTTGAAAGATGAAATCTCCCTTTTGGAGGAGAAGCTTTGAAGTCCAGAAGATATCCCTGAGATATGATCTCTAACGCCCAGGGATCCTGGACATCTCTTGCCCAAGCCTGGGCGAAGAAAGTCTGCCCCCCACTAGATCCGTTTCCGGATCGGGGGCTCTCACTTCATGCTGTCTTAGGGGCAGCAGCAGGTTTTCTGGCCTGCTTGCCCTTGTTCCAGGACTGGTTAGGTTTCCAGCCCTGTCGGTAGCGAGCAACAGTTCCTTCCTGTCTTTGAGCGGAGGAAGTTGATGCTGCTCCTGCCTTGAAGTTACGAAAGGCACGAAAATTAGACTGTTTGGCCCTTGGTTTGGCCCTGTCTTGAGGCAGGGCATGGCCCTTACCTCCAGTAATGTCAGCGATAATTTCTTTCAAACCGGGCCCGAATAATGTCTGCCCTTTGAAAGGGATGTTAAGCAATTTAGATTTAGAAGTCACATCGGCTGACCAGGATTTAAGCCACAGCGCTCTACGCGCTTGAATGGAGAATCCGGAGTTCTTAGCCGTAAGTTTAGTTAAGTGTACTACGGCATCAGAAATAAATGAATTAGCTAGCTTAAGGACTTTAAGCTTGTCTATAATCTCATCCAATGGAGCTGTGCTAAGGGTCTCTTCCAGAGACTCAAACCAGAATGCCGCCGCAGCCGTGACAGGCGCAATGCATGCAAGGGGTTGTAATATAAAACCTTGCTGAACAAACATTTTCTTAAGGTAACCCTCTAACTTTTTATCCATTGGATCTGAAAAAGCACAGCTATCCTCCACCGGGATAGTGGTGCGCTTAGCCAGAGTAGAAACTGCTCCCTCCACCTTAGGGATCGTCTGCCATAAGTCCCGTGTGGTGGCGTCTATTGGAAACATTTTTCTAAATATAGGAGGGGGTGAAAAAGGCACACCGGGTCTATCCCACTCCTTATTAACAATTTCTGTAAGCCTTTTAGGTATAGGAAAAACGTCAGTACACGCCGGTACCGCAAAATATTTATCCAGCCTACATATTTTCTCTGGAATTGCAACCGTGTTACAATCATTCAGAGCCGCTAATACCTCCCCTAGTAATACACGGAGGTTCTCAAGCTTAAATCTAAAATTTGAAATGTCTGAGTCCAGTTTACTTGGATCAGATCCGTCACCCACAGAATGAAGCTCTCCGTCCTCATGTTCTGCAAATTGTGACGCAGTATCAGACATGGCTCTATTATTATCAGCACACTCTGTTCTTACCCCAGAGTGATCGCGTTTACCCCTAAATTCTGGCAATTTAGATAGTACTTCAGTCATAACATTAGCCATGTCTTGCAAAGTGATTTGTATGGGCCGCCCTGATGTACTTGGCGCCACAATATCACGCACCTCCTGAGCAGGAGGCGAAGGTACTGACACGTGAGGAGAGTTAGTCGGCATAACTTCCCCCTCGTTGTCTGGTGAAATTTTCTTTACATGTACAGATTGGCTTTTATTTAAAGTAGCATCAATGCAATTAGTACACAAATTTCTATTGGGCTCCACATTGGCCTTTAAACATATTGAACAAAGAGATTCATCTGTGTCAGACATGTTTAAACAGACTAGCAATGAGACTAGCAAGCTTGGAAAATACTTTTCAAATAAATTTACAAGCAATATAAAAAACGCTACTGTGCCTTTAAGAAGCACAAAAAACTGTCACAGTTGAAATAACAATGAACCAAATTAGTTATAGCAACCAAATTTTCACAGTAAATGCATTAAGTTAGCAAAGGATTGCACCCACCAGCAAATGGATGATTAACCCCTTAGTACCCAAAAACGGATAACAATTTAATATTAACGTTTTTATCACAGTCAAAACACACTCTCACAGGTCTGCTGTGAGTGATTACCTCCCTCAAAACTAGTTTTGGAGACCCCTGGGCTCTGTAGAGACGTCCTGGATCATGGAGGAAGAAATAGGAAGACTGTGACTAAATTTTTACTGCGCAATAAAGCGCTAAAATAGGCCCCTCCCACTCTTATTACAACAGTGGGGAAGCTCAGTAAACTGATTTTATTCAGAAACAAACGACAGCCATGTGGTAAAAATCATGCCCATAAAGTTTTATCACCAAGTACCTCAGAAAAAAACGATTAACATGCCAGTAAACGTTTTAAAAATAAAATTATGAAATGTTATTAATAAGCCTGCTGCTAGTCGCTTTCACTGCAGTGGAGGCTCAAATATTACTTAAATATATACAGTATTTTCTTAGTGAAATTCCATTCCCCAGAAATACCTCAGTGTATACATACATACATATCAGCCTGATACCAGTCGCTACTACTGCATTTAAGGCTGCACTTACATTACATCGGTATTAGCAGTATTTTCTCAGTCAATTCCATTCCTTAGAAAATAATATACTGCAACATAACTCCTTGCAAGTGAGCCCTGCCTGCTATCCCCTGTTCTGAAGTTACCTCACTCCTCAGAATGGCCGAGAACAGCAAGTGGATCTTAGATACGACCGCTAAGATCATACACAAACTCAGGTAGATTCTTCTTCTAATGCTGCCTGAGAAGAAACAACACACTGCGGTGCCGTTTAAAATAACAAACTTTTGATTGAAGAAATAAAAACTAAGTTTAACAACCACAGTCCTCTCACACGTCCTATCTATTAGTTAGGTGCAAGAGAATGACTGGGTATGACGTAGAGGGGAGGAGCTATATAGCAGCTCTGCTTGGGTGATCCTCTTGCACTTCCTTTTAGGGAGGAGATATAATCCTATAAGTAATGGATGACCCGTGGACTGACTACACTTAACAGGAGAAATCTGGGTTTATTATCCCTTTAAGATTATTGGCGGTTTGCACAATATACGTTAAGATTCTGGCGTTGCTACAATGTTTTGTTTCACACCGTGCAAGGCTCCTCCTAATCAAGCTGTGGTGGCAGCGTTTTTATCGAATCATTTCTTCTATTAGCTCAAGACCCTCCTTGTTTTTGGAAAGCTTACTTACGTGGACAAACAATACAGTGTAATTACTTTAAACTACAGCTAGTTGCTTATTCAGCTGTAGTAGCGATTCAATAGTGTCTAATCTTAGCACACAATATAGCCGACTTCATTAGGATTATTTTGTGGCTTAACCCCTACCACAATATGGCTCATATAGTTAACTCTTAAGATGTGCGATATGACAATGAATATTTAAATATAATGTGCACTGTGTAATGTTAACATTAAATATTAGTTTAACAATGCAACAATAGCTATAAACGCAGTTTCTGATATATTACACTATTTCTCAGTGGACAGTGTATGTTGTGGGGATAATCACTATTTACACAATCTATCCTTAGTGTGACAAATGATACGATTAATACTTAAAAATGGAATGTAGTACAATTATACGTATGCCATGATCATATGACACATGGTAACACATAAAACAACTCTCATAATTTATTTTATTGCTTTTTCTTTCCCATTTTACTTAGATTTTAATAAGAATTATGTTTTATTTTGCTACTTTACCTTCAATTTAAGTATGATGTAAATATATTTAATAGTGGTAGTATTGGCGAGGTGCTATCAAGTATACTCTTTTGTGGTTGTTCACCATTGCTAATAATAGTTGTTCTTTGGTATACAGCACCCACTTCCCAAAATTGATAAATGTACTAAAACTTTATTTATTATGGGTAAGCCAATTGGGAGTGCCATTCGTTCTTTCTCTTTTCTTTTCCTCTTTTTGACAATACACTAGTATTTCACTCTGCTGTTGTGTTCTCAAGAAGTGTTATTATCTAGAAAGAGCGCTACCGTACTAGTGTGAGAATATTCGAATGTTATGAGAACACACTTATGTTTTGCTAAACGCATGCTAAAGTATTGACATAACTTTAGACACACCTGCTAAACAGTACTTTAATTATTAGAAATGCTGAAAGCAGGGTAGGAGTTTTGTGGGCAACATCTTAGTGAGAGGTCTCAGATATAGCACCTGTGAAATCTGATGCATGTGTCCCACTGAATGAGGACGCTGACTCTAGCAGGACTCAGCTGCCTGTGCACCATTGCACGTTGATGTTAATGCCTTATTCGAAACCCAAAGATAAGTTATGTGTTTATAGTTTAATTACTGCCTTGCTGTATTAGCTGATGACCGATTTATGTTATTATAATACGTTCATAATAAATTACTGTTATTATTCTACTGCATTCTCATGTGTAAGTTTCCCTTTTTAAAACTATAGTGAGACCTAGTTTGTGCTTTCCTCAGCACCAGAACATAACATATACCTAATCATGGCAGTTACTGCTATGATAACTAGCATATAAGGGTTTTTCTTCTTCTGTTGCTACTTTTATGGAACAGGAAAGAACATTCCCTTATCCTAGAAAAGTATTAACCAAATATAAAAGCATTGTTGGGAGCAAGTGGTTGCTTTCTGTGTTGCTATACCTGTCACGGTGTGTTTGTTCATATCTATTAGTTTCATCAAATTCCTTTCTGTTCCTCATTTCCCCAAAACTATTATACTACAGTTAAGAACACAGAAATCCACTCATACTGCTACACTTCCTTTCTACATCAGTGCAGGGGGAGTCACCGCACACAGTAGTACTCTCTTAACCTTAAAGAGACATGAAACCCCAAATTTTTCTTTCATGATTCAGATAGAGCATACAATTTTCAAAAACAACTTTCTAATTTACTTCTATTCTCAAATTGTCTTTGTTCTCTTGGGATCTTTTGTTGAAAATCAGGGATATAAGTTCAAGCGTGTGCATGTGACTGGAGCACTATATGGCAGCAGTATTCAAGAATAATATCTATTTAGAGCACTAGACGGTAGCACTATTTCCTGCCATCTAGCGCTGCAGATACCTACCTGGATATCTCTCCAACAAAGAGTAATATGGAAACGAAGCAAATTTAATAACAGAAGTAAATTGGAAACTTTTTAAAAAAATTGTATGCTCTGTGTGAATCACAAAAGAAAATGTGTGTGGTTTCATATCCCTTTAATTTTGCACAGTGGAAAAAAATGCCATACATTTTCATTAAATATTTTAGCTGTTGTTTTCTGTAATTTAAATAAGAAAGTTTTAGCACTGCCCCTCAGGTAGGTATGAATGCAGTCCATGACATTCAGAGCTCTGATCCTCCTGCATGTTTGGCCACAAAAACAGAATTTATGTTTACCTGATAAATTACTTTCTCCAACGGTGTGTCCGGTCCACGGCGTCATCCTTACTTGTGGGATATTCTCTTCCCCAACAGGAAATGGCAAAGAGCCCAGCAAAGCTGGTCACATGATCCCTCCTAGGCTCCGCCTTCCCCAGTCATTCGACCGACGTAAAGGAGGAATATTTGCATAGGAGAAATCATATGATACCGTGGTGACTGTAGTTAAAGAAAATAAATCATCAGACCTGATTAAAAAACCAGGGCGGGCCGTGGACCGGACACACCGTTGGAGAAAGTAATTTATCAGGTAAACATAAATTCTGTTTTCTCCAACATAGGTGTGTCCGGTCCACGGCGTCATCCTTACTTGTGGGAACCAATACCAAAGCTTTAGGACACGGATGAAGGGAGGGAGCAAATCAGGTCACCTAAATGGAAGGCACCACGGCTTGCAAAACCTTTCTCCCAAAAATAGCCTCAGAAGAAGCAAAAGTATCAAACTTGTAAAATTTGGTAAAAGTGTGCAGTGAAGACCAAGTCGCTGCCTTACATATCTGATCAATAGAAGCCTCGTTCTTGAAGGCCCATGTGGAAGCCACAGCCCTAGTGGAATGAGCTGTGATTCTTTCAGGAGGCTGCCGTCCGGCAGTCTCATAAGCCAATCTGATGATGCTTTTAATCCAAAAAGAGAGAGAGGTAGAAGTTGCTTTTTGACCTCTCCTTTTACCAGAATAAACAACAAACAAAACTTTCCAAGATAATAACTTAATATCAACGGAATGTAAGGGTTCAAACGGAACCCCCTGAAGAACTGAAAGAACTAAATTGAGACTCCAGGGAGGAGTCAAAGGTTTGTAAACAGGCTTGATTCTAACCAGAGCCTGAACAAAGGCTTGAACATCTGGCACAGCTGCCAGCTTTTTGTGAAGTAACACAGACAAGGCAGAAATCTGTCCCTTCAAGGAACTTGCAGATAATCCTTTCTCCAATCCTTCTTGAAGAAAGGATAGAATCTTAGGAATTTTTACCTTGTCCCAAGGGAATCCTTTAGATTCACACCAACAGATATATTTTTTCCATATTTTGTGGTAAATTTTTCTAGTTACAGGCTTTCTGGCCTGAACAAGAGTATCAATAACAGAATCTGAGAACCCTCGCTTTGATAAGATCAAGCGTTCAATCTCCAAGCAGTCAGTTGGAGTGAGACCAGATTCGGATGTTCGAACGGACCTTGAACAAGAAGGTCTCGTCTCAAAGGTAGCTTCCATGGTGGAGCCGATGACATATTCACCAGGTCTGCATACCAAGTCCTGCGTGGCCACGCAGGAGCTATCAAGATCACCGATGCCCTCTCCTGATTGATCCTGGCTACCAGCCTGGGGATGAGAGGAAACGGCGGGAATACATAAGCTAGTTTGAAGGTCCAAGGTGCTACTAGTGCATCTACTAGAGTCGCCTTGGGATCCCTGGATCTGGACCCGTAGCAAGGAACCTTGAAGTTCTGACGAGAGGCCATCAGATCCATGTCTGGAATGCCCCACAGTTGAGTAATGTGGGCAAAGATTTCCGGATGGAGTTCCCACTCCCCCGGATGTAATGTCTGACGACTCAGAAAATCCGCTTCCCAATTTTCCACTCCTGGGATGTGGATTGCAGACAAGTGGCAGGAGTGAGTCTCCGCCCATTGAATGATTTTGGTCACTTCTTCCATCGCCAGGGAACTCCTTGTTCCCCCCTGATGGTTGATGTACGCAACAGTCGTCATGTTGTCTGATTGAAACCGTATGAACTTGGCCTTTGCTAGCTGAGGCCAAGCCTTGAGAGCATTGAGTATCGCTCTCAGTTCCAGAATATTTATCGGTAGAAGAGATTCTTCCCGAGACCAAAGACCCTGAGCTTTCAGGAGTCCCCAGACCGCGCCCCAGCCCATCAGACTGGCGTCGGTCGTGACAATGACCCACTCTGGTCTGCGGAAGCTCATCCCCTGTGACAGGTTGTCCAGGGACAGCCACCAACGGAGTGAATCTCTGGTCCTCTGATTTACTTGTATCGTCGGAGACAAGTCTGTATAGTCCCCATTCCACTGACTGAGCATGCACAGTTGTAATGGTCTTAGATGAATGCGCGCAAAAGGAACTATGTCCATTGCCGCTACCATCAAACCTATTACTTCCATGCACTGCGCTATGGAAGGAAGAGGAACGGAATGAAGTATTTGACAAGAGTTTAGAAGTTTTGTTTTTCTGGCCTCTGTCAGAAAAATCCTAATTTCTAAGGAGTCTATTATTGTTCCCAAGAAGGGAACCCTCGTTGACGGAGATAGAGAACTCTTTTCTACGTTCACTTTCCATCCGTGAGATCTGAGAAAGGCCAGGACAATGTCCGTGTGAGCCTTTGCTAGAGGAAGGGACGACGCTTGAATCAGAATGTCGTCCAAGTAAGGTACTACTGCAATGCCCCTTGGTCTTAGCACCGCTAGAAGGGACCCTAGTACCTTTGTGAAAATCCTTGGAGCAGTGGCTAATCCGAACGGAAGTGCCACGAACTGGTAATGCTTGTCCAGGAATGCGAACCTTAGGAACCGATGATGTTCCTTGTGGATAGGAATATGTAGATACGCATCCTTTAAATCCACCGTGGTCATGAATTGACCTTCCTGGATGGAAGGAAGAATTGTTCGAATGGTTTCCATTTTGAACGATGGAACCTTGAGAAACTTGTTTAGGATCTTGAGATCTAAGATTGGTCTGAACGTTCCCTCTTTTTTGGGAACTACGAACAGATTGGAGTAGAACCCCATCCCTTGTTCTCCTAATGGAACAGGATGAATCACTCCCATTTTTAACAGGTCTTCTACACAATGTAAGAATGCCTGTTTTTTTATGTGGTCTGAAGACAATTGAGACCTGTGGAACCTCCCCCTTGGGGGAAGCCCTTTGAATTCCAGAAGATAACCTTGGGAGACTATTTCTAGCGCCCAAGGATCCAGAACATCTCTTGCCCAAGCCTGAGCGAAGAGAGAGAGTCTGCCCCCCACCAGATCCGGTCCCGGATCGGGGGCCAACATCTCATGCTGTCTTGGTAGCAGTGGCAGGTTTCTTGGCCTGCTTTCCCTTGTTCCAGCCTTGCATTGGTCTCCAGGCTGGCTTGGCTTGAGAAGTATTACCCTCTTGCTTAGAGGACGTAGCACTTGGGGCTGGTCCGTTTCTACGAAAGGGACGAAAATTAGGTTTATTTTTGGCCTTGAAAGACCTATCCTGAGGAAGGGCGTGGCCCTTGCCCCCAGTGATATCAGAGATAATCTCTTTCAAGTCAGGGCCAAACAGCGTTTTCCCCTTGAAAGGAATGTTAAGCAATTTGTTCTTGGAAGACGCATCCGCTGACCAAGATTTTAACCAAAGCGCTCTGCGCGCCACAATAGCAAACCCAGAATTTTTCGCCGCTAACCTAGCCAATTGCAAAGTGGCGTCTAGGGTGAAAGAATTAGCCAATTTAAGAGCACGGATTCTGTCCATAATCTCCTCATAAGAAGGAGAATTACTAGTGATCGCCTTTTCTAGCTCATCGAACCAGAAACACGCGGCTGTAGTGACAGGGACAATGCATGAAATTGGTTGTAGAAGGTAACCTTGCTGAACAAACATCTTTTTAAGCAAACCTTCTAATTTTTTATCCATAGGATCTTTGAAAGCACAACTATCTTCTATGGGTATAGTGGTGCGTTTGTTTAGAGTAGAAACCGCCCCCTCGACCTTGGGGACTGTCTGCCATAAGTCCTTTCTGGGGTCGACCATAGGAAACAATTTTTTAAATATGGGGGGAGGGACGAAAGGTATACCGGGCCTTTCCCATTCTTTATTTACAATGTCCGCCACCCGCTTGGGTATAGGAAAAGCTTCGGGGGGCCCCGGGACCTCTAGGAACTTGTCCATTTTACATAGTTTCTCTGGGATGACCAAATTCTCACAATCATCCAGAGTGGATAACACCTCCTTAAGCAGAGCGCGGAGATGTTCCAACTTAAATTTAAATGTAATCACATCAGGTTCAGCTTGTTGAGAAATTTTCCCTGAATCTGAAATTTCTCCCTCAGACAAAACCTCCCTGGCCCCCTCAGACTGGTGTAGGGGCCCTTCAGAAACAATATCATCAGCGTCCTCATGCTCTTCAGTATTTTCTAAAACAGAGCAGTCGCGCTTTCGCTGATAAGTGGGCATTTTGGCTAAAATGTTTTTGATAGAATTATCCATTACAGCCGTTAATTGTTGCATAGTAAGGAGTATTGGCGCGCTAGATGTACTAGGGGCCTCTTGTGTGGGCAAGACTGGTGTAGACGAAGGAGGGGATGATGCAGTACCATGCTTACTCCCCTCACTTGAGGAATCATCTTGGGCATCATTTTCTCTAAATTTTGTGTCACATAAATCACATCTATTTAAATGAGAAGGGACCTTGGCTTCCCCACATTCAGAACACAGTCTATCTGGCAGTTCAGACATGTTAAACAGGCATAAACTTGATAACAAAGTACAAAAAACGTTTTAAAATAAAACCGTTACTGTCACTTTAAATTTTAAACTGAACACACTTTATTACTGCAATTGCGAAAAAGTATGAAGGAATTGTTCAAAATTCACCAAAATTTCACCACAGTGTCTTAAAGCCTTAAAAGTATTGCACACCAAATTTGGAAGCTTTAACCCTTAAAATAACGGAACCGGAGCCGTTTTTATATTTAACCCCTTTACAGTCCCTGGTATCTGCTTTGCTGAGACCCAACCAAGCCCAAAGGGGAATACGATACCAAATGACGCCTTCAGAAAGTCTTTTCTATGTATCAGAGCTCCTCACACATGCATCTGCATGTCATGCTTCTCAAAAACAAGTGCGCAATACAGGCGCGAAAATGAGACTCTGTCTATGATTAGGGAAAGCCCCTAGAGAATAAGGTGTCCAATACAGTGCCTGCCGGTTATTTTACAAAATTCCCAAGATTAAAATAATTCCTCAAGGCTATGGAGTATAAAATATGTTTATATATAAATCGATTTAGCCCAGAAAATGTCTACAGTCTTAAAAAGCCCTTGTGAAGCCCTTATTTACTGTCTGTAATAAAATGGCTTACCGGATCCCATAGGGAAAATGACAGCTTCCAGCATTACATCGTCTTGTTAGAATGTGTCATACCTCAAGC
>NC_069499.1:589187327-589189827 GCF_027579735.1 Bombina bombina
AAATAAAAGGTTTTTTTTTTTTTCGGTTTTTTTTTTTGGAGCATATTTACATATGCTGCTGTGTAGGATCCCTCTTAGCCCCAAAACTCCCTGATCCCCCCCCCCCCCCCAAACAGCTCTCTAACCCTCCCCCTCTACATTATTGGGAGCCATCTTGGGTACTGGCAGCTGTCTGCCAGTACCCAGTTTATAAAAAAAAAATGTATATTTTTTATATTTTCCCCACTTTTCTGTAGTGTAGCTCCCCCCCCCCAAGACTAAACCCCCACCCCCTCCCAGATCACTTCAATTAACATATTTATTCCCCCTCTCTACCTCTAAATACAACCACACTGTTCCATAGTGTAACGGTTCCCACCCGCTCCCTCCCCGTGCACGCGCACGCGTCCGTGCGCGCCCCCCAGCAATCCCGCCCATGATCCCGCCCACCGGTAAGCAATCGATCGCCGCCCACCCGCCTCCCACGTCTGCTCCCACCCACCAACGATTGCGGCATCGATGTCCGGTGCAGAGAGGGCCACAGAGTGGCTCTCTCTGCATCGGATGGGGAAAAATGTTATTGCAGTGATGCCTCGATATCGAGGCATCACTACAATAACCGGAAAGCGGCTGGAAGCGATCAGGATCGCTTCCAGCCGCTTTCAACCCCAACGTCGTACAGGGTACGTCGCTGGTCTTTAAAGACCAGTTTGTGCAAGACGTACCCTGTACGACGCGTGTCGTTAAGGGGTTAATATATTTCATGGAAAGCCTTTGTCAGACTACTACACCCTGCTGCAGACGGCACCTTCAAATGTAAGGCTAAATGCCGGGCAGGTATAGAGATGGGATCTAAGTAGTTTCTGACAATGCGCCCCAAAATATAGTACATTTAAGGCATAATCTTAGCAATGTGCATACATACAGTGGGGGAAAAAGTATTTAGTCAGCCACCAATTGTGCAAGTTCTCCCACTTAAGAAGATGAGAGAGGCCTGTAATTTTCATCATAGGTATACCTCAACTATGAGAGGCAAAATGTGGAAACAAATCCAGACAATCACATTGTCTGATTTGGAAAGAATTTATTTGCAAATTATGGTGGAAAATAAGTATTTGGTCAATATCAAAAGTTCATCTCAATACTTTGTTATATATCCTTTGTTGGCAATGACAGAGGTCAAACGTTTTCTATAAGTCTTCACAAGGTTGTCACACACTGTTGCTGGTATGTTGGCCCATTCCTGCATGCAGATCTCCTCTAGAGCAGTGATGTTTTGGGGCTGTCGCTGGGCAACATGGACTTTCAACTCCCTCCAAAGGTTTTCTATGGGGTTGAGATCTGGAGACTGGCTAGGCCACTCCAGGCCCTTGAAATGCTTCTTACGAAGCCACTCCTTCATTGCCCAGGCAGTGTGTTTGGGATCATTGTCATGCTGAAAGACCCAGCCACGTTTCATCTTCAATGCCCTTGCTGATGGAAGGAGGTTTGCACTCAAAATCTCACGATACATGGCCCCATTCATTCTTTCATGTACACGGATCAGTCGTCCTGTTCCCTTTGCAGAGAAACAGCCCCAAAGCATGATGTTGTCACCCCCATGCATCACAGTAGGTATGGTGTTCTCTATCCTCCAAACACGACAAGTTGTGTTTCTACCAAACAGTTCTACTTTGGTTTCATTTGACCATATGACATTCTCCCAATCCACTTCTGGATCATCCAAATGCTCTCTAGCATACTTCAGACGGGCCCGGACATGTACTGGCTTAAGCAGGAGGACACGTCTGGCACTGCAGGATCTGAGTCCCTGGCGGCATAGTGTGTTACTGATGGTAGCCTTTGTTACGTTGGTCCCAGCTCTCTGCAGGTCATTCACTAGGTCCCCCGTGTGGTTCTGGGATGTTTGCTCACCGTTCTTGTGATCATTTTGACCCCACGGGGTGAGATCTTACGTGGAGCCCCAGATCGAGGGAGATTATCAGTGGTCTTGTATGTCTTCCATTTTCTAATTATTGCTCCCACAGTTGATTTCTTTACACCAAGCTGCTTGCCTATTGCAGATTCAGTCTTCCCAGCCTGGTGCAGGTCTACAATTTTGTTTCTGGTGTCCTTCGACAGCTCTTTGGTCTTCACCATAGTGGAGTTTGGAGTGTGACTGTTTGAGGTTGTGGACAGGTGTCTTTTATACTGATAACAAGTTCAAACAGGTGCCATTAATACAGGTAATGAGTGGAGGACAGAGGAGCCTCTTAAAGAAGAAGATACAGGTCTGTGAGAGCCAAAAATCTTGCCTGTTTGTAGGTGACCAAATACTTATTTTCCACCATAATATGCAAATAAATTCTTTCCAAATCAGACAATGTGATTGTCTGGATTTGTTTCCACATTTTGTCTCTCATAGTTGAGGTATACCTATGATGACAATTACACGCCTCTCTCATCTTCTTAAGTGGGAGAACTTGCACAATTGGTGGCTGACTAAATACTTTTTTCCCCCACTGTATATATATTTGCAGAG
>NC_069499.1:589194827-589202330 GCF_027579735.1 Bombina bombina
TATCAATAACCGACTCAGAAAAACCACGTTTTGATAAAATCAAGCGTTCAATTTCCAAGCAGTCAGCTTCAGAGAAGTTAGATTTTGATGTTTGAATGGACCCTGTATCAGAAGGTCCTGTCTTAGAGGTAGAGACCAAGGCGGACAGGATGACATGTCCACTAGATCTGCATACCAAGTCCTGCGTGGCCAAGCAGGTGCTATTAGAATTACTGATGCTCTCTCCTGTTTGATTTTGGCAATCAATCGAGGAAGCAGCGGGAAGGGTGGAAACACATAAGCCATCCTGAAGTTCCAAGGTGCTGTCAAAGCATCTATCAGAACTGCTCCCGGATCCCTGGATCTGGACCCGTAGCGAGGAAGTTTGGCGTTCTGGCGAGACGCCATGAGATCTATCTCTGGTTTGCCCCAACGTCGAAGTATTTGGGCAAAGACCTCCGGATGAAGTTCCCACTCCCCCGGATGAAGAGTCTGGCGACTCAAGAAATCCGCCTCCCAGTTCTCCACTCCCGGAATGTGGATTGCTGACAGGTGGCAAGAGTGAGACTCTGCCCAGCGAATTATCTTTGATACTTCCATCATTGCTAGGGAGCTTCTTGTCCCTCCCTGATGGTTGATGTAAGCTACAGTCGTGATGTTGTCCGACTGAAATCTGATGAACCCCCGAGTTATTAACTGGGGCCAAGCCAGAAGGGCATTGAGAACTGCTCTCAATTCCAGAATGTTTATTGGAAGGAGACTCTCCTCCTGATTCCATAGTCCCTGAGCCTTCAGAGAATTCCAGACAGCGCCCCAACCTAGTAGGCTGGCGTCTGTTGTTACAATTGTCCAGTCTGGCCTGCTGAATGGCATTCCCCTGGACAGGTGTGGCCGATGAAGCCACCATAGAAGAGAATTTCTGGTCTCTTGATTCAGATTCAGAGTAGGGGACAAATCTGAGTAATCCCCATTCCACTGACTTAGCATGCATAATTGCAGCGGTCTGAGGTGTAGGCGTGCAAAAGGTACTATGTCCATTGCCGCTACCATTAAGCCGATCACCTCCATGCATTGAGCTACTGACGGGTGTTGAATGGAATGAAGGACGCGGCATGCATTTTGAAGTTTTGTTAACCTGTCTTCTGTCAGGTAAATCTTCATTTCTACAGAATCTATAAGAGTCCCCAAGAATGGAACTCTTGTGAGAGGAAAGAGAGAACTCTTCTTTTCGTTCACTTTCCATCCATGCGAACTTAGAAATGCCAGAACTAACTCTGTATGAGACTTGGCAGTTTGAAAGCTTGAAGCTTGTATTAGAATGTCGTCTAGGTACGGAGCTACCGAAATCCCTCGCGGTCTTAGTACCGCTAGAAGGGCACCCAGAACCTTTGTGAAGATTCTTGGAGCCGTAGCCAATCCGAATGGAAGAGCTACAAACTGGTAGTGCCTGTCTAAGAAGGCAAACCTTAGATACCGGTGATGATCTTTGTGGATCGGTATGTGAAGGTAAGCATCCTTTAAATCCACTGTGGTCATGTACTGACCTTCTTGGATCATGGGTAAGATTGTCCGAATAGTTTCCATTTTGAACGATGGAACTCTTAGGAATTTGTTTAGAGTCTTTAAATCTAAGATTGGCCTGAAAGTTCCCTCTTTTTTGGGAACCACAAACAGGTTTGAGTAGAACCCTTGTCCTTGTTCCGACCACGGAACCGGATGGATCACTCCCATTGTTAACAGATCTTGTACGCAGCGTAGAAACGCTTCTTTCTTTATCTGGTTTGTTGACAACCTTGACAGATGAAATCTCCCTCTTGGGGGAGATAATTTGAAGTCTAGAAGGTATCCCTGAGATATGATCTCTAGTGCCCAGGGATCCTGAACATCTCTTGCCCAGGCCTGGGCGAAGAGAGAGAGTCTGCCCCCTACTAGATCCGGTCCCGGATCGGGGGCTCTCGGTTCATGCTGTCTTTGGGGCAGCAGCAGGTTTCCTGGCCTGCTTGCTTTTGTTCCAGGACTGGTTAGGCTTCCAGCCTTGCCTGTAACGAGCAACAGCTCCTTCCTGTTTTGGTGCAGTGGAGGTTGATGCTGCTCCTGTTTTGAAATTCCGAAAGGGACGAAAATTAGACTGTCTAGCCTTAGCTTTGGCCTTGTCTTGAGGTAGGGCGTGGCCCTTACCTCCCGTAATGTCAGCGATAATTTCTTTCAAACCGGGCCCGAATAAGGACTGCCCCTTGAAAGGTATATTAAGTAATTTGGACTTAGAAGTAACATCAGCTGACCAGGACTTTAGCCACAGTGCCCTGCGTGCCTGTATGGCGAATCCTGAGTTCTTAGCCGTAAGTTTGGTTAAATGTACTACGGCCTCCGAAATGAAAGAATTAGCTAGTTTAAGGACTCTAAGCCTGTCCGTAATGTCGTCTAGCGTAGAGGAACTAAGGTTCTCTTCAAGCGACTCAATCCAAAATGCTGCCGCAGCCGTAATCGGCGCGATACATGCAAGGGGTTGTAATATAAAACCTTGTTGAACAAACATTTTCTTAAGGTAACCCTCTAATTTTTTATCCATTGGATCTGAGAAAGCACAGCTATCCTCCACCGGGATAGTGGTACGCTTAGCTAAAGTAGAAACTGCTCCCTCCACCTTGGGGACCGTTTGCCATAAGTCCCGAGTGGTGGCGTCTATTGGAAACATCTTTCTAAATATTGGAGGGGGTGAGAACGGCACACCGGGTCTATCCCACTCCTTAGTAACAATTTCAGTTAGTCTCTTAGGTATAGGAAAAACGTCAGTACTCGCCGGTACCCGCAAAGTATTTATCCAACCTACACAGTTTCTCTGGTATTGCAACAGTGTTACAATCGTTGAGAGCTGCTAAGACCTCCCCTAGTAGTACACGGAGGTTCTCCAATTTAAATTTAAAATTTGAAATATCTGAGTCCAATCTGTTTGGATCAGAACCGTCACCCACAGAATGAAGCTCTCCGTCCTCATGCTCTGCGAGCTGTGACGCAGTATCAGACATGGCCCTAGCATTGTCAGCGCACTCTGTTCTCACCCCAGAGTGATCACGCTTGCCTCTTAGTTCAGGTAATTTAGACAAAACTTCAGTCATAACAGTAGCCATATCTTGTAATGTTATCTGTAATGGCCGCCCAGATGTACTAGGCGCCAAAATATCACGCACCTCCCGGGTGGGAGATGCAGGTACTGTCGCGTGAGGCGAGTTAGTCGGCATAACTCTCCCCTCGCTGTTTGGTGAAATTTGTTCACATTGTACAGATTGACTTTTATTTAAAGTAGCATCAATACAGTTAGTACATAAATTTCTATTGGGCTCCACCTTGGCATTGGAACAAATGACACAGATATCTTCCTCTGAGTCAGACATGTTTAACACACTAGCAAGAAAACTTACAACTTGGTTATAATCTTTTTTAGCAAAAAAACGCACTGTGCCTCAAAGAGGTACTAATGATTAAATGACAGTTGAAATAATGAACTGAAAAAAACAGTTATTGCATCAAACTTTAAAACAACACAACTTTTAGCAAAGGTTTGTTCCCATTAGTAAAAAACAACACTAATTAAATTTGTACATAAGAAAACAAAACAACGTTTTTTTTTTTTTTTTTTTTTTTTTTTTTTTTTTTTATACACAGTCACTATAAGAATTCTCACAGCTCTGCTGAGAGAATTTACCTCCCTTCAAAGAAGTTTGAAGACCCCTGAGATCTGTCAGAGATGAACCGGATCATGCAGGAAATATAAAAGTAGCTGACTGGAATTTTTTGATGCGTAGCAAAGAGCGCCAAAAACGGCCCCTCCCTCTCCCACACAGCAGTGAAGAGAAACGAAACTGTCACAAATAAAGCAAAAAAACTGCCAAGTGGAAAATAATGCCCAAATATTTATTCACACAGTACCTCAGCAATGTAAACGATTCTACATTCCAGCAAAAACGTTTAACATGAGAATAGTTATTAAAAGGATTAGTGACCTTTAACACAGTAGTTCCGGTGAAATACCATCCCCAGAATACTGAAGTGTATACATACATGTCATTTTAACGGTATGGCAGGCTTTTCTCATCAATTCCATTCAGAAAATAAAAACTGCCACATACCTCAATGCAGATTCATCTGCCCGCTGTCCCCTGATCTGAAGCCTTTACCTCCCTCAGATGGTCGAGAACAGCAATATGATCTTAACGACTCCGGTTAAAATCATAGTAAAAAATCTCTGTCAGATTCTTCCTCAAACTCTGCCAGAGAAGTAATAACACGCTCCGGTGCTATTTTAAAATAACAAACTTTTGATTGAAGTCATAAAAACTAAGTATAATCACCATAGTCCTCTCACACATCCTATCTAGTCGTTGGGTGCAAGAGAATGACTGGGACTGACGTAGAGGGGAGGAGCTATATGCAGCTCTGCTGGGTGAATCCTCTTGCATTTCCTGTTGGGGAGGAGTTATATCCCAGAAGTAATGATGACCCGTGGACTGATCACACATAACAGAAGAAATATATATATATACACACACACACACACACACATATATATATATATATATATATACACACACACATATATATATATATACACATATATATATATATATATATATATATATATATACACACACACACATATATATATATATCGTTGAGCCCTTGTAATTTTTTCATTGAATTGTTTTCAATAATTTTTATTAGCTGGTGTTATTATGAGTGTAACTGTACTTTTAAATGTATTTTTAATGTATTTTATGAAACTTTATATTTGAGTGTAACAGTTAACCAGAGCTCTGAAGTCACGCTATCCTGTTGCGCATTAAATTCAATTGCGCGGTAGTGAACATGTTTACTTTCAACTTGTATACAGACGCGATAAACCCGATAACGCTTCCGTGCAACAGTTAGCGCGACTCTTGTAATCTAGCCCTAAATGTTTAATACATAGTGGCTGTTCGAAGTGCTCGCCCTGATATGTCACTATAAATTATACAATTAGCATTCAATTCCTGTAAATGGTGGTACCCCTTTATACGAATATATATCCAATACAAATACAAATACCAATAGGTGTGAGATATGGAATAAAAAGGACCAAAAATCCAGAGAACAAAACTCTTAGGATATACATTTATTCATCTATACTACTTATAAATTCACAATATACTTAGGCTCAAACCAATGGGTTATTCACATTATATTAGAAAGACCCTCATTTACATTTATCCATATACAGACAAAAAGATCAGTTACTAGCACAATTATACAAGTCAGGGAACTAGAAATAGAGTAACACAACATACATGTTGGATGTGGGCTAACACTAAGGGCCTAATCATTTAAAGGGACAGTCTAGTAAAAAATGAAACTTTTGTGATTAAACAGTTCTGCAATTTACTTTAATCATTAAATTTGCTTTGTTCTCTTGGTATTATTTGTTGAAAACTAAACCTAGGTATGCTCATATGCTAATTTCTAAGCCCTTGAAGGCCGCCTCTTATCACAGGGTATTTTGACAGTTCTTCACAGCTAGACAGCGCTAGTTCACCCATATAGATAACAATGTGATAACCGTGGAGTCAGCACTGTGGCTAAAATGCAAGTCTGTCGAAAGAACTGAAATAAGGAGGCAGTCTGCAGAGGCTTAGATACAAGGTAATCACAGAGGTAAAAAAGTATATTAACCTATTCACGCCGTTAGGATGTTCCATGCCATCCTAACAACGCTAGAAGCGTAGGTAGTTCCCCGTTATCCGATCTCAGTCTTGAAATCACATGATCACATTGACGATCGCAGAACTTTGTTCCAATGTTAAAACTAACAAAAGAGTTAATTTAACCGTGTTGGTTATGTAAAACAGGGGAATGGGTAATAAAGAGATGATCTAACTTTGTAAACAATAACAATTCTGGAGTAGACTGTCCCTTTAAAGGTTGATCATTGTTAAAAAGAACAGCTTATGTTATATTATTTACACATCTTTTCTATTACATTAATTAAATGTTAAAACACAACACTGCAAAGGTCCAAAAGAGGCCATTCGATGGGCATAACTAGTATTACAATGAGACCTTATAAATGTATTCTCTGCACATACTGAACTCATTCATTTTTACACACATTTTTCTCAATAGCAATATATTATTTTCCATATGGCAAATCATAAAAACCTTTCCGATTACCAATACGCTCATTGAACTGTAACAAACAACTGCTACGGTTCAATATGACAAATCTTTAAGCTTGCAATGCCAATAGTTAACAATAGAAAGCACTTCATGTGTCCCCTTTCCAACAAGGTTCAGCCTATTATTTTGAGAATTACACCAGATGAAATCAGATTTGATAAAATGATGCAGCACAAACCAACCTTTGAGAATCAGGCCCTAATGAATGAGTCAGTCGCTCACTCACTCGCACTATAAATAACCATGGTTCACTGTCATACTAATGATCATGAAGCCACTACACCTACACAAATAACTGGAGGGAATAAAAAAAAAAAAACTATAGAAAAATATGTTTTTAGTCATTTTCATAAAATCATGCCAAAAGCTGCTAATGAAAAACTCATGGCTCACCCTGCTTCCTCACCCTATCACATCCCTCCACCATGGCATCCAGCCAAGGAGACATGTTCCCACAGTTGCTAGTTCAGCCATAGTCAGATTACAGCTGGGTCAATAAGACACTTCCTGTTGAGGTCTCCCGGCTTCCTGTTTACTGAAATCAGGATTTATTTATGAATAACCTGCTAGATCACAAGGCAGTGCTTACCCTTAACTTATCCTTAGGCAGTAACAGTTTCTCACTCACAGAGAACAAGTGCCGAACATTCCCTAAAAACCTGTGCCCACAGACACGCTGGGCAACTCTACCAATCTGCCCTTACAAATTCTGTGCCGCGCTAGATAGACAAAATAAACTTGGTTCCACAAACTTGATGCCACTTTCTACAGAAGCACATATATACACACTGGATGCCACCCTACAAAGCAGCTCACCTAGACACAATAGGTAGCACACAGACTGGGTGCCACCTGGTATTACAGTTTACTGGGAAGCACTGGGTACCACTCTACATAGGGGCTTACTCATAAAGTACCATTTTAACACAGGATCCTTCCAATGTATAGAAGCCCATAACACACAGCAACTCACCGGCAATTAATACCATGCAGCACAGAGCTTAGTATAGGTATAGCATGCATCCTGTCACATCCAGGCACTGTTACGCTGCCCAGCAACCTTATGTGCTCCCTTAAAGACACAAAAGCCATGATATTCTAAACAAACTGCCCCTACATAATATAGAGATGCACAAACTTACATAAAACTACAAGACAATAAGACTACAATATGTGTTTATCTCACCATTTTTTTTAAATTAATCTACATATATCCCAATATAAAATAATATCCTTACTCCTAAGCAACTGAAGGTCTGGTTCTACAGAATTCTAAGTGGTTCCTAATTTTCAAATACAATTTTTACATAATCACTG